>NC_134485.1:15507908-15785408 GCF_040206685.1 Ascaphus truei
GAATTTGTCAAAGCGCAACCACACATGAAACGCGTCAGAGTTTGCTCTGTGAGTTTGCCAATGGCCAAATAAACGATTTTTATATCAGTTCCTGAGCGATTCCACCTTATCATATTTACACAGCAGTGCACCGCCTATTTCTTCCCCGACAGGACTTCACTTCCGGTCATCGATCCACGGCAGGGACCACCTTTTCCGGACGCCAAATGAAGCGGTCGTAAGTAAAAACTGATCTTATATAGTATTTGGACTTGTAACCCCAGGCGTTTCAGCCCTACGTGTGGTGTATAGGGAGGGGGTCTGGAGCTTGTCAATTTTTGGCATCCGATAGACATCTCCTCTCAATGTCACCACATGGTATGTCTCTCTCTTGAAACTGGGGGCTTCATTGACTTTATCCCACACATTAAAAACCACCCAGCCAAACCGGATCAAGTGACTAAATGAACTGTGACATTATATGAATTTCATCTACATACTCTAGTTCAGGGGTCCTCAACTCCAGTCCTCAAGGACCACCAAAAGGTCAGGTTTTCAGGATATCCCGGCTTCAGCACAGGTGGCTCAATCAGTGGCTCAGTCATTGACCTGACCTGTAGGAGGGCCTTGAGGACTGGAGTTGAGACCACTGCTCTAGATCAGGGGTGCGCAAAGTGGGGGGCGCGGACGTCCCAGATTATTCTGGGGGTGGACTGGGGGTGGACGTCTCTTACCTTATCTTCGGTGATGCGTCGCCATGGCAATGCAGTGTCAAATGACGCAGTGGGGTCATGTGACGTATTGTATTGTATTGTATGTCTTTATTTGGATAGCGCCATTAATGTACATAGCGCTTAACAGCAGTAATACATGTGGTAAACATATAAATAACAGATAATATAAATAACAGGTCATGGGAATAAGTGCTTCAGACATAAGAGTAACATTAAAGAAGAGGAGTCCCTGCTCCGAGGAGCTTACAATCTAATTAGTATGTACAGAGACAGCAGGAGGGCATTTTGGTAAGTGCTTCTGCAGGGGGCCAAGCTTTATGTATCATGTGTCTAGTAATATCTATGGTGCTATTCATATGCTTCTTTAAGCAAGTGTGTCTTAAGGTGGGTCTTAAAGGTGGATAGAGAGGGTGCTAGTTGGGTATTGAGGGGAAGGGTATTCCAGAGGTGTGGGGCGGTCAGTGAGAAAGGATTAAGGCGGGAGAGGGCTTTAGATACAAAGGGGGTAGAGAGAAGACATCCTTGAGCAGAAAGCAAGAGTCGGGATGGTGCATAGCGAGAAATAAGGGATGAGATGTAAGGAGGGGCAGAAGAGTGTAAAGCTTTAAAATTGAGGAGGAGAATTGCATGTGTGATACGGGATTTGACAGGAAGCCAGGAGGGCAATTTCAGCAGGGGAGACGCTGAGACAGATTTAGGAAAGAGTAGAGCGATTCTGGCAGCAGAGTTTAGGATAGATTGTAGGGGAAAAAGCCGAAAAAGGCAGCGCACTACCAAAAAACAGGAGGAGGCTCACAAGTACATTAAAAAGGTTTATTCCTTCAGAGGATCAAACATATCCCAAAAAAACAGCAAAAAAGCACCATACCAACGTGTTTCGGGCCGTGTGCCCTTTATCAAGATTGTAGGGGAGACAGGTGAGAGGCAGGAAAGCCGGAGAGCAGGAGGTTACAGTAATCGAGTTTTAGCAGTCAAGCAACAGAGGAAAGGGCGTATCTTTGTAATTTTGCGGAGGAAAAAGCGACAGGTTTAAGAGACGTTTTGCATGTGAGAGAAGAATGTGAGAGAGGAGTCAAGTGTGACCCCTAAGCAGCGTGCTTGGGCTACTGGGTGAATGATTGTACTTCCAACAGTAATGTGGAAGGAAGTAGTACTGCTGCGACACACTTTATTCGAGCAAATACCCAGTATGTACCTGGCAGATACCTGGAATGCGCCGCTCCTCACCTCAGACAAGCCCCGTTGCGTTTGCCTTCCCAGCCATGGTTCATGCCTGGCTGACGGGCGGCTGATCTGTTAAATGATAATGATTAGGATTTAATAGGCTGCAATGCTTCGCGTGTCTACCAGATGGCATAAATTTATGAATTGTAATGCAGTATATATATATATACTGTGCAGTATTGCAGCCAGCGGGAATAAAATGCTTCAATCCCTGCCTGGAAAATAACCCAATGCACTCGGGCAGAAAACAGTCACAAACCTCAATACACCCGGGTATACCCGAATTCGTGGGACTAGCCGAGCTCGAATAAAGTGTGTCGCCAGTGTATGTGACGTCACATGATCCCGCGCGTCATTTGATGCTGGATATTAGATAAGAGGGGCGCGAGCACAGGTGCTTGCAGGCAGGGGGGGCGCAGCACAGAAAGTTTGCGCACCCCTGCTCTAGAGCACTAGTTCTTTGGGGATTCAATCCCCTGTCCTCTTATTTGTGTGGGGGGAATTGTAGTGGTAATTGTATTTGGGAGGTGGTGGTAATTATATTTGGGGGGGTTGTAATTGTATCTGGTGGTGGCGTTTGCATCTGGGTTGTGGGTAGTGTGTCTGTATTGGGAGAGGTATCGTGTGTGTGTATTGGGAGGGAGTTGTGTGGCAGTGTGGGAGGGGGAATTGCATGTGTATTGGTTTTTTTTGTGTGTATGTGTGGCATGGGGAGGAGGGGTAAATGAGTCAGGTGAGAGGGGGTAATTGAGTGATAGCCGAGGGGGTATAAACGAAGGAGGGGCGGTGAGTGAGTGAGGAAGAGAGGGGGATGATTGAGAGATGGGGGGAGAGAAATACAGGTGTGAAATTGGAGAGTTCACAATTCCGCCGACAATGGAAGGGGATGCAGTGCTGACATGGGGGGGCCCTAGGCTGGGGGGACCCAGGTGTAGCTCTAGTCTTTGGCCCCAGGAAATCTGTCGGTGGCCCTGGATATGGGCCTGGAGTAAGTAAGTAAGGGGCTTTGGGGAGGGGGGTAGGAAGGAGTAGCTATATGCCTAAGGGGAATGAGCATGGGTCTAGGGAGGGGGAGGGAGAAGGAGGTAATGGGAAATGGAACCAGAGGAAAGGGAGGCCCAGAACATAGGGGAGTCAAAAGGAGGGCACAGGACTAAGTGGGCCTTACTGCGGCTAAGGAGGGGCTCTGCCAAAGGCCCACCTGTAAGGAGGGGCGCTCAGGAACTCGAGGTACAGACGAGCCCGTCCAGTTGCTGACATTGCAGGAAGTTAGGCCTAACTTCCTGTTCAGGTCAGCCTTGTCCGGGTCATTTGTCCTGACTGTCGCCCCCTATTGACAAGCAAACATTTCTACATGGCCAGGGACTGCACTACCTATGTCGGGGGCTCTAATAAAGCGTTAATATGGCTTCTGAGCTCAACCTGTACCTGCTCCCCACTTACTGCTCTGTGAGCCTCTGCAAAGTGCTTCTGGGCCTATAGACATGAACACAACATAAAATAATCAATGTTAGTAATGTGTTTGCTTGGGGGTTTAAATAATCAGATAATTAGGCCATGTGCCTTTTAATGAGGCCACCTGTGATTTAAGGAGACAGCGTGGCGTGTAATTTGGACCAGGTAGTTGATGTTAATGCTTTTGTGTGTATTGGTATACATATAGGGTCACAATTTATTGTGCAATGTACATAATTAGTTAGGCAGTCGTGTAGAAAGACATAAATTAGAGTAGAATAGTTAATGAGGTATTTAAGTCCATGCTTTGAAACAGCTTCTGAAAAAAGCTTTTTTTGCACTCTTTGGACATTTCGAGAAGGGCTATGAGGATAGGGAAACCTACAGTACATATCCGATCGAAAGGGCTCTTTCCTTATGGATATGCACTTCTCGCAGCTACGAGAATATACCCCATAGGGTCTTATTGTACCGTATGTCTACCAAAGTATCCATATGGGGATTTTCAGCCAAAAAAGGCCTGAATGGCTTCTTCAGCAGATATAGAATTACCACCATAGTCCATCTTATATATCATCGTTGAAGAGGTGAAACTCATTAAGTGCATTTTTGGCACAAACTCACTAAATGTACATCCTGACTTGGAATTTTTCCTGTCAAAAAGGACATTTAATCGATTCTCCCTCAGTACTCAAAGAATGTAGTTAAAAACTTTTACCTCTACAACGACTATATATATGTGTGTGTGTGTATATATATATATATATATATATATATATATATATATATATATATATATATATATATATATATATATATATATACACATTTTTATGTTCAGTTAACACCATTAACCCAAAGACAAACTTGTATTATATTTTACCTTGAATAAGTGAATTGTGTTATTTTTTTATGGTCCGACCAAGCAAACACACTCTGAAATACATCTATATTACAAACTAAATAAATGAGTTAGGCGATCAATAGGCTTAATGGCTTATGGGAGTTGCTTGCAGCCCTTTCCTATCCCTGGTGATGATACCCTCATGATTCTAAGGGAGGGAGAAGGGATTTTGGGAAAAGAGAAGTACTGTTTACACAATCTCTTAAAGAAATAATTCACTACTTTCTGCCTGGCATAAAACACTGAAAACACATTATTCAAAGCTTTTTACACTCTGCCCACTTTCCTATTAGGGCACCCCTGACAGACACTCAAAATAACATTCCGTACCTACTACCACCTTTGCTTGCGAAGAATCCCCACAGCTACATTTGTGAGTTACTATGCAAAACGCATTCGCATACACATTTTGGGGCGTATTTAGCAAGGGAGAGTCCAATTTTAGTTGAGTACCTTACAAAACACTCATCAATGCATCTGAGATACAGGGAAATTCAGCTTATTGACATATTTAAATTAGTTTGAGTATTAACTTACAGTACTTCTCAGGTATCTTAGGTGTGTTCACAAATATCTTGGCACTCGTGGTATAGATCAGGGGTGTTCAACTCCAGTCCTCAGGAACCCCCAACAGGTCAGGTTTTAAGGATACCCCTGCTTCAGCACAAGTGGCTTAATCAGTGGCTCAGCCTTCGACCTTGTTGGGGGTTTTGAGGATTGGAGTTCAGCACTCCTGGTGTATTTCTAAGTTAATCTACTAAAATAGGAATCTCTCTTGCTAAAAAAAAATGTTTTGGGAGGTGCTGTACGACAATAATCAGTTCTCTACTTACTAGGACACCTCTCTCCTTCCCAACCCCGTATGTCAGGTCTGCTGGAGAATACGGATGTGGGCTTTATAAGGGAAATGCATTTAGGGTTATTTTAACAAATCGCTACCTTTGATCAAAGGCAATTATTCTTTGTCGGTGTATCCCCTCCACCACATCCGGACCATTTAATCTTGTGTTTGTCCTATTCTCACTGCTTTCAGTTAAATACTATTTGTCACTGTTATATGCAACACCATCATGACCAATGTAATTAAAACAGAAATTCTATCCTAATGTCACCCACACAATAACTCAACTGAAATGTTTTTATGTTATGTATTTATAGTTTTTTGTGCCACTGTGGAGAGAAGAGAGACAATTGTGTGTGACCACAGTGTTTGTCTCACCGTGTTAGCACATTGCAATGTCTGTGAGCAGGGTTACTGGCTGAGCACTTCTTTAAACCATGCTGTGCTAAGAAGCGGTGTGATACTACAGGCATAAGCTTGCAGGGACCCTCGTTAAAATGGACAAGAAGCAAAAAGTAACACACTGTGAGTGCTCATTTGCATGTTATTACCCAGAATCCCTGGCTCCAGTGGAAGCACTATATGCTAAGAGATTAATGGGGAAAGGTAGCGTTACAGGCCTGTCTGAGACATATGAATGTGCTCACAAGTGGTATTTGTATTTGCAGCACATTGCAAAGCAAACGCATTGTTAATACTCACTGTTAATGTTGGGGTTGCCCTCTTACTTGTGTATTGCATTTGCATGCTGCAGAATGTGTACTGTATGATTTACTTTGTTAGCACATCCCATACGTGCACACAGCTGGATTTCACAGTTGCCACTGTCCTGCTTTTACGCATAAGGTAATGTAGCCCCCCTTTTAAAGACTACTATTGCAGTTAAGAAGTTAACGGCCTTAGTGGGCTAACGGTGTGGGCTCAATCAGGTTACTCCCACCCATTATCCTAAATGAGCTGCGGTGACTTCAGTCAGGATTTTGTTGCCTCCGGTCAGGCTGCACTCGGGACAGCTGCCCTGCTTGACCCTCCCCCCTAGTTCCTCCTCTGGTAGGAAGTCTAAGTACCTCCGCTGCGTAAGAGGGAGAGTGGCCAAGGGATGAAGTCCAGAAGGATATTGTTTGCCACGAGTTTCTCTCCAGTAACCAGTATGTTAGTGAATGTGAAGCATTATTGACGGATGTCCAATAAAGCACCTTTTTTGTTTATAAAAGTTATTGGCGCCCATCCTTGTTATATCTAATCATCACGACCAGCCTGCACTTACCCTGAAAAGGCTTGAGAGTAGGGGTGCCAGGTGGCTTCTCCAAAAATACTGGACACAATGGTGAAAGGTGTGACGCGCTCGAGACACACACATACACACCTCTTCACTCCATGCTGTTCCTCCTCTCCTTGGCCCCACCCCCAGGTTCTTGACACCTCCTCCTGATTGGCTGCTGCTAGGTAATGCAGCCAATCAGGATGGAGGAAGCTGACCAGCTCCCAAGCAAGAGCCCTGCTCAGGAAAATCCCACGCCCCCCCAAGCCGGTCAGATAACTATGTCCAGACACATACATGTCCAGCATTACTACAATTTTTTTTTACTGGACAGAGTGTCCAAATACAGGGCAGTCTGGTTCAATACTGGACACCTGGCAACCCTACCTGAGAGACTGAGCACTGACAATGTATATAGTAGAACTGATGTGACTTTCATCAGAGCCGTGTAAGGAAGGTTACAATAGCAGGCAGCAAGACAGCCATCTCACTAATTATAATGTGATAGCTATCTTGCAATGTAGCACCTAGAAAATCAGGAACACGCGTTTCTCTCTTTCCCTAGCCTATTCCATTTTTCTCTATGGAGATATACAGATCATTTATTTGGGAATACGATCTTGTAATTCGTTGTTATTTGACTAATTAAACAATTGCACATTTCATAAAAACTAAATGTAACCAGTGCCACCAACAGGGGGGACAGCTGGGACTCATGTCCTGGACCCGGTGAGTAAAAGGGCCCAAGCCCCCTGCCAGCAAAGCTTGCAGAGGGGGCCTCGTGGAAGGCGTTGCAGAGGGGGCCTGCTGGAGATTGTCTTTGGAGGTGCCTGCCTGAGGAAGCATGCTGTAGGCCAGTGTAAGGGGGGCTCCCCTAATAGGCACCTCTATGGGCACCCTACAGCAGGCAGCTATCTTCCTTTCTCTCTCTCCTTCTCTTTGCTCCCTTCTTCTCTCCTCCCCCTATCCATTCTCCCTCTCTCTCTCCTCCCCATCCTCTGTACCTGCTATGTAAGCGCTTTATCAAGATATATGCAAGTGAAACAGTATAGTACCTTTTAAATAGCCATGCTGGTAGCCATCAAGCTGGCAAGAGACCATTTTGATTGGCCACTTACAAGGCCACGCCCACAAAGTGGTTGGACCACCAGAGGTTCTTCTGCAATGTGGCCCACAAAGTAACAAACATGAATAAAGCCAAGAACAACCTAACTAACAAAAGTAAAGGAACACGAAGACAAAAAAAAACGATACACATATAAACAAATCCTATGCAAATGGCAACTAGTTAACACCTAAGCCAATACATACCATATGAATCTCCACTGCCTCCTAGAAGAATTGGTAAAGAGTACTACATACAGTACTGTAATACCCAGAAAAAAGGGGATGTCCTCCAGCGCATAGACTCAAGTGAAGAATTCAGACGTGGAAGAAAGATTTAGTTGTAGTATCAATTCTATGGGTAGGGCTGTGCTCCCAGATTTCCAAGGGATGATGATTGGAATTCAGTTACAGTATGTAGCTGATTTATGGATAAGACTATGCCACCAGATTATTCAGGTGTTGATAATAGCTTGATGTAAACCGAAGAGAAATATCATGGCATAATAAAATGTAATACCTGAATAGTGCCACCGTACTTCCAGTGATGTGTAGATTCTCCCACACTCAATTGCCAGCTGATGGTTCCTGCGGGTGCCCGTGGACGGATGTAGGAACATTCTATCCCTTATTGGCTGTGCACAGGCCAAGGGGCAGACAGGTGACTGCGGTATCCTATCATAATAACATCTGGAGGAGACGAGCGCAGCAGGCATTGAGAGGTGATGGGGATCTAGTGACGGTGACCCTGCGAATCTGAATTGAGATTGGACCGGGAGAGGGGAGGACTGAGATCACCGTCAGATGCTGGAAAGCTATTCAAAACACTGATTTACAAGTGCTGTTTGTGTGTGCATTATTTCTGTGTTATTTGCTACAGTACATGAATTCCAATCCTCATCCCTTGGAAATCTGGGAGCATAGCCCTACCCATAGAATTGATACTACAACTAAATCTTTCTTCCATATCTGAGTTCTTTTTTTATATCATATATATCAGCCCCTGAAGTAGGTAATATTAACTTCAGATTGCTTAACTGGGACTTTTGACTTTCAGTTAGTTAAGCTCCAATAGGAACTTGTAGTAGGTTTCAGTACCTAGGGCCCAACTGTGTCTTCAACTCTATGGGATGGAGAAGCAGTGTGTCAGCAGCTTTCCATAGCTCTAATAAATCAATGTTGTAAATGTGCTTGCCTCGGCTGGTATTACCCTGGGCAATCTCATAATTTACCTTCTTAACTTCCTAACCACGTAAAGAAGCCCCTGCCAGATTGCTAAAGGTTTACTTACAGACGTGGGCAGAAGCGTCACCTTATACCCAGGTTTGTAGGCCCAGCAACCCCTGATGGTGGCGTTCTGTGGCACGTTGTTCAGAATTGGATTACTGTTCAACAATTTAGATTCACTCCTCAAGCTGCAGGACATCTTGAAGCACATTTTTTAGATGTTGAAATGTGCTCTTCTCACAACTCCCTCACTAGGTTACTAACCCCCTTGGGTTAGCGTACATACAAGGGTTTAAAGGAAGAGTGGAGCACTGCAGCTCCTGGTGAACTGAGAAAAGCAGGTATGGAAGTAACGTACCCCATTGTCTTTTCTATGTACTGTAATAACACATTGGTTCTTTAAACTGATCTAACCATGCTAGAAGCATACAGTATATATGGCTTATTCTGTAACTAACCCGGAGATACTTTTTTTTTTTATATTTATCTTCTTTATATATTTATTTCTCTTACCTTTAGATGCAAAGCCCGTGAGTGGTTTGACTGGTTTTGCATCTAATCCCATGCTGAGCTTAAAAGCTGTGTGAACAGCAGAGTATTTGCTTATAAGGGTTCCATGTAAAAATGGATTGCAGGCAAAGGGTGACACGTGTACTCATTTGCATGTCATTTCCCAGAATCCCTTGCTGCAGTGGAAGAACTATATGCTAGGTGATTTTACCCACCATAACTTAAAATGTGTGTGTATATATATATATATATATATATATATATATATATATATATATATATATATATCCTAAAAAATGACTAAGTGCACTATCTATCACAATAGAACCAGAAAATGTACCATACAAATGCTGCCACATTGTATGCATTATACACAGTAGTGCTATATATAGAATAAAGAGAAAGAAATCACAGGCGCAAATAAATGGTATACTACTAAAATATATAATAATTAATTAGACTGGGGACATAATAGATGACCATGGATTAGAGTCTCTGAAAAGAAAAAAGAGAAAGTAAAATATGGTGAAAGTACGTTTGTACAGTGGCGGCCGCCTTCATTCTCCTGCGGCCGCCACCGCAATGTGCGGGCAGACGCGGCTGATTTGTTTTTTTTCTGATGCGTGCCGCGCGTCACTGGAGCGCCGGTCACGCGTGCCAGGGTGCGTGCCAGGTTTCCGCCGGCATCCCGAAGATGGATGGAGGCAAGGCGGGGTAAGGCCCAGTGATTAGAACTCTAAATTGTGCATCAGAAGCAGAGGCAGAGCAGCCAGGGGGTCCCGCGTCATGGAGCGCGTCATGGACCGGAGGAGGGGAAGGTGCAGGGAAGGTGCGGCTGGCGCGCGGCCAAGTTCGGCGCCAGCCGAAAAATAACACGGGTAAATGTAAGAATAAAGCTGGCCGCAGCAATATTATAGAAACTGCGCAACAGTAGAGAGCTACTTACAAAGTAGCAGATAAATCAGGCATATAGGATATTATAATCCTCTCCTTCCAGCTGCTTTGCGGTCTTCCCTGGCTCCACGTGGGACGCTGATCTCCGTGTGTCGGTGTGCGTCTATCCACCACTGCCTGTGGGTTTTTCCCGACCAGCTCTTAGTCCCGCGAGCTCGTGAGTGTGACGTCACGTTTGGAAAGTCCGTCAGGGCAAAGTTACGGGGGATATTGCCAAAACAAATTTCTTTGATGTATAAACTGCTGATAGTTCAGAGAGTAGGGAAGGCTAAAGAAATCTTCTTACAACCTCCACCCTACGCGTTTCGTCTTAATGAAAAGACTTCGTCAGGGAAATCTATATAATTATATATATATATATATATATATATATACAGCTGAACCCCGTTATAACGCGGTCCTCGGGGTCCCTCCGATCCGACCGCGTTATAACCGGGATCGCGATAAAAAACGAAAAAGAAATAAATCGCATGGTAAATCAACTTGGCATAAACCCTAGAAAGTCTATTAATAAGGTTGGCGCAGAATTAAGTTGCTATGTATCAACCTAAAAATGTATTTGACGCAGAACGGATCTTTTATTATATAGGTTAAAAAAACGTATTCTTTTTACATTTTGGCTATTACAAATAATATTACACTAATAATTGATATACATTAAAAAATACACATTCAGTTTGAATTTAAATTGTATCGCTCAGGTATTCAATATGAGCGATCCGGACAAAATAATTTCAAACAACAAATGATAGGTCTTCTGTACGAAGTCGTCAGAGGCCTACATACAATGCACATTTTGTTTGAAGGTTTGTATTGGTTTTTAGCACTATAATGTTGCCACTACATGGAACCCCATAAGCTTATTAACAATTAGCATTTGAAATAAGAAGGAACGTATTCATTTGGTCGCCTTTAATTGATTGGAATGAAGGTACAGGTTATCTTTTATGTCTGAAATGTCAACATTACTTTAATTTTAGATACATTCTAAAAATGTCATACAGTGCAAATTACTCATTAAAATTAACTTCCTAATGTAGACACTTAACAAACTGGGTACACAGTGTCCAACTGGCCATTTAATGTCACGTACTCATGAGAATGTCATCTTCTCTGGCAATCTGACATTTGGGAAACTATACTTTTGTATTTTGTCTATTGTGTTACTTAGTGTTGAACCCCATTCTTGAGGAATGGTCCCACAACATCAAGTCTTAACGTACAGTAACTCTTTAACCATTAAATATGAAAACTATACAGACGCGAATGATTCTGTGCATTTCTTATGTGTAAATGCTCATTTAAAGTTTTATTGAGCTTTGGTCAGACTTATAACGCACACATATATTAAACAAAATGGCCAGACACACAAGGTACATTACCTCAGCAGAGGGGTGTAGTAGGTGGTGCAAGGTAAAAGGAAAATAATAGAAGTAATTAATGATAATACCAGCATAGCACAGGGAGTCCAAAAAAAGGTATTTTTTCAGTCCATCAAGCAGACATATCCGACGTTTCGGACCTCAGAGGGACCGTCTTCAGTGTTGATCATGTGTGTGTGTGTGTGTGTGTGTGTGTGTGTGTGTGTGTGTGTGTGTGTGTGTGTGTGTGTGTTTATAAAGCGCCCACAGTGTATACAGCACTTTACAAAAGGTGTGTGAAAGATTAGTAGAGACAAACACCTATCGTTTTCTTGTCTTGAATTGACCACCATGAGTGATATTGCTGCTGAGATTTACCAGGCTGCTAAATTGATTTATTCTGATATAATCCAGCAAAATTAAGTATGACATCTGATCTGTTAATCAGTGAAACCCATGACAGTCCTGGTTTGCACAGGTTATTAGTAACATAATATATATTATCTCTAACTGTGCATGCAATGTCTTGTATATAATGTACACCATGTTCACTTACAGTATGTAATTGTATTTGTAACAATGTATTATTTGTCATCTTAACTCTGTGCCCAGGACATACTTGAAAACGAGAGATAACTCTCAATGTATTACTTCCTGGTAACACATTTTATTAATAAATAAATAAAATAAAAACACAACTAGATCAGGGATTACACTTCTAAATCCCCCCAAAACTGTGTTTTTTATTCTCCGCTTTATTGTTGGTTCACATAAACTTGCCTCGTTGAGTCTTCCATACATGTTTTGAGATGCCGCTGTCCTTGTAGTGCCTATATTGACGTTCACCCGACACCTTATGCTACGAACATCAGATCACACTTTCATTTCTCAAGTCCACCTTTGAAGATAGAGAATTACAATTAGTAGGGTAACAAGCGTCTGGTCATCAGATGCCAGGATGTGTCCAGAGTCTATTTAGGTAAAGTATTACTCCAGGTACATAGGTCACTGTGTATTTTCTCATAAACATTTTAACGGTATCTTGGTGCTGTATATGAAATGCTGATACAGCTTACTTCCCTGTGTAGGTAGGAATTAATCTTGCTACTATGCTAGGGTGACCAGGTGTCCCGGTTTAGCCGGGACAGTCCCATTTTGTTAACCTCTGTCCCGTTTTTTTAAACTCTGTCCCGGCTGCCCTGCATGCTGTAAAATGTTCCGTTTTTTTGTGGCTGTTCCGCTTTTGACCATCAGAGCAGGGGGGGCAGCAGAGAGCAGACAATGCATGGAGGAGAGCAGGGGCCGGGACTAAGCTGCGGAGCCCCAGCAGTGAGACCCGGAAGTGTCAGTTAGAAATTCCGGTGTCTGCTGCCAGGGCTCAAGATGGCTTCCCCCACCCATGCAGGTATGGTCCGAATGGGGGACACAGACACACACTCACACTATGGGGGGCTGGGGGTGAGAGACACAGAGAAAGGCACAGGCACAACATGGGGAGAGACACAGAGAGAGGCACAGGCACAGCATGGGGAGAGACACAGAGAGAACACAGGGACAACATGGGGAGAGACACAGAGAGAACACAGGCACCACATGGGGAGAGGCAGAGAGAGAGAGAGAGAGAGAGAGAGACACACAAAGGCACAGCATGGGGAGAGACACAGAGAGAGGCACAGCATGGGGAGAGACACAGAGAGAACACAGGTACAGCATGGGGAGAGGCACAGCATGGGGAGAGACACAGAGAGAACACAGGCACAGCATGGGGAGAGGCAGAGAGAGAGAGACACACACAGGCACAGGCACAGCATGGGGAGAGACACAGAGAGAGGCACAGCATGGGGAGAGACACAGAGAGAGGCACAGCATGGGGAGAGACACAGAGAGAACACAGGCACAGCATGGGGAGAGGCAGAGAGAGAGACACACACAGGCACAGGCACAGCAAGGGGAGAGACACAGAGAGAGGCACAGCATGGGGAGAGACACAGAGAGAACACAGGCACAGCATGGGGAGAGACACAGCATGGGGAGAGACACAGAGAGAGGCACAGGCACAGCATGGGGAGAGGCAGAGAGAGAGAGACACACAGGCACAGCATGGGGAGAGACACAGAGAGAGGCACAGGCACAGCATGGGGAGAGACACAGAGAGAGGCACAGGCACAGCATGGAGAGAGAGGCACAGCATGGGGAGAGGGGCACAGCATGGGGAGAGGGGCACAGAGTGGTTGGGGAGAGGGAGAGACAAAGAATGGGGACGGGGGAGACAGAGAATGGGGGAGAGAGACAGAGAATGGAGGGAGAGAGACAGAAAATGTAGGAGAGAGAGAGACAGAGAATGGGGAGAGAGAGACAGAGAAAGGGGGGGAGAGAGAGACAGAGAAAGGGGGGGGAGAGAGAGACAGAGAATGGAGGGGAGAGAGAGACAGAGAATGGAGGGGAGAGAGAGACAGAGAATGGGGAGAGAGAGGCAGAGAATGGGGGGGAGAGAGAGACAAAGAATGGGGGATAGAGAGACAAAGAATGGGGGAGAGAGGGAGACACAGAATGGGGTGTGGGAGAGAGAGACAGAGAATGGGGGGGAGAGCATGGAGGGTAGAGAGAGATAATGGGGGAGGAGAGAGAGAATGGGGGAGGAGAAAGAGAATGGGGGGACAGAGAGCCGGGGGGGGGGAGAGAGAGACGAGAACGGTGGGAGGGGGGGGTGAAGAGAGAGAATTGGGGGGAGAGAGAGAGAAAATGGGGGGGGGGGAGAGAGAGAATGGGAGAGAGAGAGAGAGAATGGGGGGAAGGGAGGGGAGACAGGATGGGGAGAGAGAGAGAAAATGGGGGGAGGAGAGAGAGAGAATGGGGAAGAGAGAGAATGGATGGGAGAGAGAGAGAATGGGGGAGGAGAGAATGGGGGGGGGGAGGTGAGAGAGAGAATGGGGGGAGAGAGAGAGAGAATGGGGGAGAAAGACAGAATGGAGGGGAGTGAGAGAGACAAAGAATGGGGGGGAGACAGAAAATGGAGAGACACAGAGAATGGGGAAGGGGAGAGAGAGACAAAGAATGGGGGACAGACAGAGAATGGGGGGGAGAGAGAGAGAGACAGAGAATGGGGGAGAGAGAGAGAATGGGGGAAGAGAGAGACAGACAAATAATGGGGGATAGAGAGAGACAGAAAATGGGGGGTGAGAGAGACAGAGAATGGGGGGGGAGAGACAGAAAATGGAGGAGAGACAGAGAATGGGGGAGAGAAGAGGGAGGGAGAGAATAGAGGGAGAGAGAATGGGAACAGAGAGAATGGGAGAGAGAGAATGGGGGAGAGAGAATTGGGGAGAGAGAGAGCGAGAGAATGTGGGAAGAGGGAGAGAGAGAGTGGGGGAGAGAGAGAGAGAATGGTGGGGGGAGAGAGAGAATGGGGGGGGAGACACAGAGAATGGGAGAAGACATAGAGAATGGGGGGATTGAGACAGAATGGGGGAGAGAGAGAGACAGAGAATGGGGGAGGGAGAGAGACATAGAATGGGGGAGAGAGACAGAGAATGGGGGGGGAGAGAGACAGAGAATGGGGGGGAGAGAGAGAATGGAGGGGAGAGAGACAGAGAATGGGGGGGAAAGGCACAGAGAATGGGGGGGAGAGAGACAGAGAATGGGGGGGAAGAGAAAGAAAATGGAGGAGAGACACAGAATGAGAGGGAGGGGAGAGGGAGGGGACAGGGAGGGAGAGAATGGGGGAGAGAGGGAGAGAATGGGGGAGAGAGGGAGAGAATGGGGGAGAGAGGGTGAGAATGGGGGGGGAGAGAGAGCGAGAGAATGTGGGGGGAGAGAGAATGGGGGGAGAGAGAGAGAATGAGGGGAGAGAGAGAGAGAGAATGGGGGAGAGAGATAGAGACAGGGAAGGGTGGAATGAGAATGTAGGGATGGGGAGAACGAGAATAGAGGGATATGGCAGGAGGGAGGGAGAAAGGGGTGTGTGTGAGAGAAGGGGGGACAGAGCGGGGTAGAGAGACATAAAGGAGAAGGGGCGCCGCTGGTGATATCATTTGTTTTATAAAAATTTTTTTTAATGTGTCCCGGTTTTTACTTTTGTAAATCTGGTCACCCTATACTATGCTTTAGTGCTTTTTTGGTATGTATTTGTGAGGTTGTTTCTTACAGTACAATAGTATTTAGATTCAGATGAATCCTTAACTCCTGCAGAAGTAAATATTGATCCTGGAGAAATGTAGACTTGTTGCAGGTTTGGATATCTTATCTGTCAGATAATTATATCAATTAAAATATTTTTTATTTGAGGAATAGGTCAGGATGTGAAACAGAAAGGGGTTAAACTCAGGGGAGAGAATGTCTTCAATGACATGGCAGGGTGGCGTGAACAACAGACCTCTTCTCTATGAGGCCGCCCATAGTGCGCGCGACCGTGCGAGCGATGCAGAGCGACCGCCCGGCGGATTTTTTAAAAGCCAAATCAGGTTCCCAAGAAAGGGCGAAACGCGTTGTTCAAACCTCTGAGCCATTTTGAACTAGTGATTCCACCGTCTACGAGCAGGGCAGAGGAGCAAAGGACTGTAACCGGACGCGGGTTGAGTTTGCCTGCGCACCACGCGCCCTGTATACAAATCTCCTGAAGGATTGATTGGCGTTTTAGATTTCCAACCCCCTTGGTGTTAGACCTAAGGGCTTTTTTTGTTTTATATGTTTTAATAAAGTACTTTTGCCACTTGAACTTGGATCTTCAAGCATTTCTTTCATCTGGAAGAACTGCTACAGCATTGGGACAGCAAGAAAAGATACCATTCCACGTGGCCGTGTGAGTACTGTATTATCATTTACTTTTCCCCATTCCCCTTAACCTTGATCTCCTTTTATTTTTACAGGAGTATCCCCTGTTTTTATTTACCTTTATTGGATTTGGAGAGAATAGAGATACCCTCCTCAAGATTACACCCACATTTGCCCGTGTGAGTGTATGCAGTATTTTTTCCTGCATTTGTATATATATATATCCCTGTTACTACCTTGTAATTAATCGTGGCCCCTCTGGAATTGAATTGTACCATCTCTGAAACATTTTTGTGTTATCAATTCTTTTTGAGGGAAACTTCGCTTGTGAACGGTAGCGGGCTATCAGAAGAACCTACCATCAAGATCCTAGAAGAAGAAAAGGAATTCGGTTTAAAGAGGATACAGAAAGAAGAAGGCAAAGAAAAGAAACCGTGATATGATAACACTTACACAAGGCCGTGTAAGTAATTCTGTTATTATACACTCCACCATCAGCCCATTCACTAACTTGGGGACTTATATCCCAGAGTTGTATAATTTGTCATTTAGTGTATCTCCACCTGTGCTCCCCCTTTCCCCTTTAGTTTCCAAGGTCACAAGAAGCCGACACCGGGAACTGAACCAGGTTACGTCAACTCGAACTCAATGCCATTGTTTACAGAGTCAGTGTCTTTACTCACTGAGCCACTCACCCACTATTTAAATGCGTACATTCCAAGTTCAATTTAAGTAAATAATAAGATACACTAGACGGATACAATTTCTCTTATGTGAGAGCTTGGCTCATAAAACTCTATTAAGTGAATTACAGATGACCTAATTCCCAGCCGCCAGCCACATTCCATTAAGAGCGGGCATCTTGCCAAGCCCCAGCTACAAGGAATGACACTGGGCTATCTATATGATCAAAACTACTGTACTCCACCCATGATCTCATTTACATTTCCCTAAAAGCCTGATGCATTTCCCTTAGCAGCCACCTGTGTTAATATGACCATCAGACAGTCCAATTAAATTAATTAGCCCAAGCTATTAGGAAGGTGAAGCAATGAACAAAACAGTTCCTACTTCCACTCAGGCTGATGCTATCTGGGAGTTTCTTGTGAACATAAATGAGAATGGCAGTGTATGAGAGTGACTTGTACTAATATACAAAAATATAAAAATAAACCTCGCTTGGCAAACTCTCATCATCCCTGAAAAGCCACCTGTACTACATTGAGATGAATGAGTTAGCAGTTATCATCATTACAGTGTACTGTACATACTGAGAGAAACTGTAATAACTTCAAGGTCGGAAGGAGCAAGTAAGGGATCTTTCTTCATCTGCTGAATACATTCTTAGATCCGGCAGTGCTGGCAAAGAAGTTTTAGCAACATGTACTCCATGTATATAATAAGATTCTTTTTTTTTATAGTACTCTCATTCATATCACAGGTGTGAAAAAATACACACTTCTTATGCCACCAGGGTGATTTATCAAAGGATACATGGCATGATTGATCCCTCTTAGAAATACCCAACTTATTTTGTTTACAACAAGTGAGACATAATTGAATAATGTTTCACTGGAGTTTTTTGTTTGCCTTCCTCTGGATTAAAATACTGTAAATACGAATATAGGATAAAGTATCTGTCGTCTAAATTTAACATAGATTGTCCTGGAACTAGATTACACATTTCTCTGTCTCCCTTTGCAGCTCATGGGATTCATATCTCCCTAGTTTAGCTGCCTGGTATCTTCCCTGTCCCAGCAGCTAGCTGCATGTGAAAAGGCAACATTATTGTTACATGTTGTTTACACAGCCCTAGTCAGTGTTGGTTGCCTGCAATCTCCTATTCTCCTAGCTGAGAGTGGGCTATTCCTACCCTCCTGTCCTTGCTGACAGTTAGTATAGTCTCACCTCACTTCTAGTGTGACCCTTGCCCCTCACTTCCTTTTCACCCTGGACTCTGAGTGAGTACCTGCCTGCTGTTTGCCCCAGCAAGGCCTTTCTGTTTTTACACTGCCTTACCTTGATACACTGCACTTCAGACAGAGAAGCACTCTCTACCCACACTACATCTCCAAGTACCTTTCTTCCTGTGATTTTCCCTCAATAAAACTAAGAAAGACAAAAGGACTTGTTGTGCTTTGGAAGAGGAAGGCATGAGTTAAGCTTATTGGAATTATTCATACATCATTCGTGACCCTGGTTCCAGGAAATAGATTGAACTTGGTGGACATATCTATTTTTTAACCTCATTTACTATGTAACTATTTTTTTTTACCAATTTATTTTTTATGGTACATTTTGGTAAACTGTTTATCTAGAAGTTGCTTTATAAATCTGGAAATGTAGATATGCTGGAGTTTTATGGCCCATCAATATGCTGTGCAGTATCTTGCTCACGACTAAAACACCTTTCTTTTTTCTTTTTTTTTGTACCACAAGTCGTCTGTGGCATAATAAATAGGAGCCGGTGAGGTAAGTATTAGTCCCTAGCCAGTCTTCCACAAACCAGTATGTACTGTGTATACAGTATATGTATACTATATATAGCCAGGCATAATAATGGTATATTACTTTCTCTCTGTTGGCAGTAAGTCCTGGTAAGTACAGGTATGCCAGCAGTAGTCATGGAGGTTTTCCCTCACACCATGGTGAGGTGCCCTATGTATGGAGGGGAGTGGCTGTATGCTCTGAGTCCCTGGATAGTGACATCAGGGATGCGTCTGCCTCCTGAAGTATATAAGGCACAACACAGTTAGTTACAGTGTGTTCCAGCAGCTGTGGGAAGTTGTTGGGAAGTTGTATTTTCCTGCCTAAGGGATTGTAGGAACACTTTGTGACCCTAGTGAAGTAACTAGCGGTCCAGGTTGACCAATCAGCCTGTCTAAGCCACTCTGTGTCCAGGGACCTGGCACAGAGAGGATCTCCCTAGGAGAAGAGGGAATCCCACTTCAATTTGGGAGAGCGTAGCTGGCAAAGGGACAGCACGGAGAGATGTGCGGCTAGAGCCGGCAGCTGCATGGGGCAGTCTGCTACATCCCAATCTGCAATAAAGATGACCTTGTTAACGATACCCCCACTGTGTGAGTGTGAAATTACTCAGCAGTGGATGGCACCACCAAGAAGGAGTTCCTCACCAGGACCATCTCCCTGCGGAAGCATAGATCCTGATGAGGTGGAGGCGCTGCACATGATGTAAGTTGAACTCGCACCCACTACCTCAGCTACCTGTCCTGATGACATCCCCTAATACCATCAAGCGGGAGACTCAGGAATCCTGTTGCCTACAGGTGCACCACCAAACACTACCATGGGGGTTGGTTATTAGAGTACCCGGGCCAATGTGAGATTGGGGGGGGGGGGGGACCCGTTACATATATATACAGATGAAGCCAAGTTTACCTTTCCTAGAGCAGCAGCTCAATATTAGTTTACCGGTTGCAACCCATAACTCTGCCCCCCATAGGAAAAAAATGTATGTGTATCATATAGTTCTATGTAATATTCTCCAGTGTTACAGGAAATATATAAGGTTAAACGGATTCAAAGCGTCTCCTCTTCTCAGTGTCACGGGTCGCTCCAAATCCCTGCAGGTACCTCTCAGTTGGGAGATATCCGAGGGGGGAAGGTAGGACCAGGGATACTGTGTGTCAGTGGTTCTCAACTCCAGTCCTCAAGACCCCCCAACAGTTCAGGTTAAAGATATCCCAGCTTCAGCGCAGGTGGCTCAATCAGTGGCTCAGTTTTCTACAGATCTTGTCTTACCTTTGGAGCGGGTTATTATGCAGCGTTGAAGTGAACCCACACAGGTGGTGATTGCGGATGTGGGGCCGAGTTCCGGTGAGGTCTGACTTCCGGTGGAACCTATCGTGTTAGCCCTGGGTGGGCTCCTGCCACCACGTAAGACCCTGCACCAAATGTAAGGCCTGCGGAGGGGGTGTGGAGAGAGGAGGGCCTTCAAATGCCAGAACGCTGTTCTGGCTGCTAAAATAAGTGCCAGAACAGCATGCCGGTGCATGGAGGATGGGCCTCCAAAAGGTGGTGGGCCCTGGTGCCGCCAAACTAGTGGCACATATGGTAATACCGCCACTGCATTGCATACCTTTTATTTCTAACCAATAATACTGTACATTCAGGTTTGAGTTCACATTTTATAAAGCATATCAATAATAATTCCCCAGGCTTTATTTACAAACGTTTCCAGCGTAATCTTCCAAAATTATTTTAAAATACTTGCAGAACCTGAGGCAGAAAAGAACCCCTTGGCCCCACCTAAGCAGCCCTTTCTTAAGGTGTTAAGGACATGTCGTTTTCACCTGTTAAACATATCATTGGGATTAGTACAACTGTAATACACACTGTTATGAGCGCTAGAACTGTGGGCTATATTACTGTACTGTACCTTAATCATTTAAACAAGGAATCCCATCTATCATCAAAATGAATGAGTGATATGATGTGTTTAATTCCTTTGCTACCAGAAGGTGCTGTGGAGAACCCTCTTGTAGTAAAGGTGTTAGCGGTTAAATATAAAGTATTTGCACCATTAAAATAAAAATTATATATACTGTATATAGTTTAAATGGTGTGTTCCACTGACGTGTAAATTGTCAATCTTCTTCCTCTTCTTTCCCTCATTCTTTTCAAAAAGTAATTATGATGCAATTTTTAGCCAAACAGCTAGTAGTGGAAAACATCAATTATCTGATAAGCATTTTTTTCTATCCTTTAAATATGGCAAATGTGTTACAGCAGCGTTTCCCAAATGGTGGGTCGCGACCCGGCACCGGGCCACGGCACCAAAATTGCCGGGTCGCAGCGAGGCTGGCCGCGCGGTGTCTCCCGTCCCCCCTGCTCAATTAAAAAAAAATGGCGGCGATTCCCCCCGCGGTCCCGCGCGCTTGCGCAGGGCCCGCTCCCTTCCTCCCCCCCGCTCCCAACGTGGGACGGAGGGGGAAGTACCAGCTCCTCTGCGGCCCGCACGTTACGTGGGACGGAGGAGGAGGTACCAGCTCCTCTGCGGCCCGCACGTTACGTGGGACGGAGGAGAAAGTACCAGCTCCTCTGCGGCCCGCACGTTACGTGGGACGGAGGAGAAAGTACCAGCTCCTCTGCGGCCCGCACGTTACGTGGGACGGAGGAGGAGGTACCAGCTCCTCTGCGGCCCGCACGTTACGTGGGACGGAGGGGGAAGTACCAGCTCCTCTGCGGCCCGCACGTTACGTGGGACGGAGAAGGAAGTACCAGCGCCTCTGCGGCCCGCACGTTACGTGGGACGGAGGGGGAAGTACCAGCTCCTCTGCGGCCCGCACGTTACGTGGGACGGAGGGGGAAGTACCAGCGCCTCTGCGGCCCGCACGTTACGTGGGACAGAGAAGGAAGTACCAGCTCCTCTGCGGCCCGCACGTTACGTGGGACGGAGGGGGAAGTACCAGCTCCTCTGCGGCCCGCACGTTACGTGGGACGGAGGGGGAAGTACCAGCGCCTCTGCGGCCCGCACGTTACGTGGGACGGAGAAGGAAGTACCAGCTCCTCTGCGGCCCGCACGTTACGTGGGACGGAGAAGGAAGTACCAGCGCCTCTGCGGCCCGCACGTTACGTGGGACGGAGAAGGAAGTACCAGCTCCTCTGCGGCCCGCACGTTACGTGGGACGGAGGGGGAAGTACCAGCGCCTCTGCGGCCCGCACGTTACGTGGGACGGAGAAGGAAGTACCAGCGCCTCTGCGGCCCGCACGTTACGTGGGACGGAGGGGGAAGTACCAGCTCCTCTGCGGCCCGCACGTTACGTGGGACGGAGGGGGAAGTACCAGCTCCTCTGTGGCCCGCACGTTACGTGGGACGGAGGGGGAAGTACCAGCTCCTCTGCGGCCCGCACGTTACGTGGGACGGAGGGGGAAGTACCAGCTCCTCTGCGGCCCGCACGTTACGTGGGACGGAGGGGGAAGTACCAGCGCCTCTGCGGCCCGCATGTTACGTGGGACGGAGAAGGAAGTACCAGCTCCTCTGCGGCCCGCACGTTACGTGGGACGGAGGGGGAAGTACCAGCGCCTCTGCGGCCCGCACGTTACGTGGGACGGAGGGGGAAGTACCAGCTCCTCTGCGGCCCGCACGTTACGTGGGACGGAGGGGGAAGTACCAGCTCCTCTGCGGCCCGCACGTTACGTGGGACGGAGGGGGAAGTACCAGCGCCTCTGTGGCCCGCACGTTACGTGGGACGGAGGGGGAAGTACCAGCTCCTCTGCGGCCCGCACGTAACGTGGGACGGAGGGGGAAGTACCAGCTCCTCTGTGGCCCGCACGTTACGTGGGACGGAGGGGGAAGTACCAGCTCCTCTGCGGCCCGCACGTTACGTGGGACGGAGAAGGAAGTACCAGCTCCTCTGCGGCCCGCACGTTACGTGGGACGGAGGGGGAAGTACCAGCGCCTCTGCGGCCCGCACGTTACGTGGGACGGAGGGGGAAGTACCAGCTCCTCTGCGGCCCGCACGTTACGTGGGACGGAGAAGGAAGTACCAGCTCCTCTGCGGCCCGCACGTTACGTGGGACGGAGGGGGAAGTACCAGCGCCTCTGTGGCCCGCACGTTACGTGGGACGGAGGGGGAAGTACCAGCTCCTCTGCGGCCCGCACGTTACGTGGGACGGAGAAGGAAGTACCAGCGCCTCTGCGGCCCGCACGTTACGTGGGACGGAGGGGGAAGTACCAGCTCCTCGGCGGCCCGCACGTTACGTGGGACGGAGAAGGAAGTACCAGCGCCTCTGCGGCCCGCACGTTACGTGGGACGGAGGGGGAAGTACCAGCTCCTCTGCGGCCCGCACGTTACGTGGGACGGAGGGGGAAGTACCAGCGCCTCTGCGGCCCGCACGTTACGTGGGACGGAGGGGGAAGTACCAGCTCCTCTGCGGCCCGCACGTTACGTGGGACGGAGGGGGAAGTACCAGCTCCTCTGCGGCCCGCACGTTACGTGGGACGGAGGGGGAAGTACCAGCGCCTCTGCGGCCCGCACGTTACGTGGGACGGAGGGGGAAGTACCAGCTCCTCTGCGGCCCGCACGTTACGTGGGACGGAGGGGGAAGTACCAGCGCCTCTGCGGCCCGCACGTTACCTGGGACGGAGGGGGAAGTACCAGCGCCTCTGCGGCCCGCACGTTACGTGGGACGGAGGGGGAAGTACCAGCGCCTCTGCGGCCCGCACGTTACGTGGGACGGAGGGGGAAGTACCAGCGCCTCTGCGGCCCGCACGTTACGTGGGACGGAGGGGGAAGTACCAGCTCCTCTGTGGCCCGCACGTTACGTGGGACGGAGGGGGAAGTACCAGCTCCTCTGCGGCCCGCACGTTACGTGGGACGGAGGGGGAAGTACCAGCGCCTCTGTAGCCCGCACGTTACGTGGGACGGAGGGGGAAGTACCAGCTCCTCTGCGGACCGCACGTTACGTGGGACAGAGGGGGAAGTACAAGCTCCTACTGCGGCCCGCTTCCCCCCGCGGCCAGCTTCCCGAGCTCACCTCCAGTGGCACCCCCTCCCGAGCCCACCTCCCGTCCCAGGAGCAGGGGATATCGGGGGCAGCAGGGGAAAGCGTCCGGCAGCAAGGTAAGTCACCCCACCCAGTCACTGCCTCCCACCCAAGTGCCCCTGGCCCCCTCCCTCCCACCCACCCAAGTGCCCCTGGCCCCCTCCAACACCCAAGTGCCCCTGGCCCCCTCCCACCCACCCACCCAAGTGCCCCTGGCCCCCTCCAAAGTGCCCCTGGCCCCCTCCCACCCACCCAAGTGCCCCTGGCCCCCTCCCTCCCACCCACCCAAGTGCCCCTGGCCCCCTCCCACCCACCCAAGTGCCCCTGGCCCCATCCCTCCCACCCACGTGCCCCTCCCTCCCACCCATCCAAGTGTCCCTGGCCCCCTCCCACCCACCCAAGTGCCCCTGGCCCCCTCCCACCCACCCAAGTGCCCCTGGCCCCCTTCCTCCCTCCCACCCACCCAAGTGCCCCTGGCCCCCTCCCACCCACCCAAGTGCCCCTGGCCCCCTCCCTCCCACCCAAGTGCCCCTGGCCCCCTCCCTCCCACCCAAGTGCCCCTGGCCCCCTCTCCAGTCACTCACATCCGTCGTTGCCTGTAATTCACTTTTTGTGTCTGTGTGCGTATAGGGAAGAGCGAGTGTGTGTATCTGTATCAGTGTGTGTATCAGTGTGCGTATAGGGGAGAGCGAGTGTGTGTGTGTATCAGTGTGTGTGTGTGTGTGTGTGTGTAGCAGTGTCTCTGTGTGGCTGTGTGTGTGTCAGTGGCTGCGTGTGTGTGTCAGTGGCTGCGTGTGTGTGTATCAGAGGCTTTGTGTATGTATCAGTGTGTGTGTCAGTGGCTGCGTGTGTCAGTGGCTGCGTGTGTGTGTGTGTGTATCAGTGGCTGTGTGTGTGTCTGTGTGTGTATCAGTGGCTGTGTGTGTGTGTGTGTGTGTGTGTGTGTGTGTGTGTGTGTGTGTGTGTGTGTATCAGTGGCTGTGTGTGTGTCTGTGCAGGCCCTATAGGCCAGTATAGGCGATAAAATTTGTAGTGGGTCACGAAGGAGAAGTTAAAAAATAACCGGGTCACGGAAAAAAAAGTTTGGGAAACCCTGTGTTACAGTCATTTGTTCCGTTTTACTTGAGTGTGATTACACCTTTCTAAGGGAGACAGTCTGAAAATGTATTTCCAACTATCTACTGTATATATCTACCAATCTGTATATCTACTGTATCTATCTAATTACTGTATCTACCTACAGTACTGTATCATGTATCTATCAACTGTATCTATATCTATACAGTATCTATCTACATCTTTATGTACTGTATCTATATCTATACAGTATCTATGTACATCTATATGTACTGAATCTATATCTATCTACAGTATGTCTCTATCTACTGTATCTACTGTATCTATCATATCCATATCTATCTACTGTATCTATATCTATACAGTAACTATCTACATCTATATGTACTCTATCTATAAAGTATCTATGTACATCTATATGTAATGAATCTATATCTATCTACAGTATGTCTATATCTACTGTATCTTCTGTATCTACCTAATGTATCATGTATCTACCTACTGTATCTATATCTATACAGTATCTATCTACATCTATATGTACTGTATCTATATCTATACAGTATCCATCTACATCTATATGTACTGCATCTATATCTATACAGTATCTATCTACATCTATATGTACTGCATCTATATCTATACAGTATCTATCTACAGTACAGCTATATCTACTGCATCAATATCTATACAGTATCTGTCTACATCTATATGTACAGTACTGTATCATGTATCTATCTTCTGTATCATGTATCTATCTACTGCAACTATATGTATACAGTATCTATCTACATCTATGTGTACTGTATCTATATCTATCTACAGTATGTCTCTATCTACTATATCTATCTACTGTAGCTATATCTATCATATCCATATCTATCTATTGTATATGAAACCTAGCCCGCCCCCCCCCCCCCTGTTGGCATGGCGACCCGTGACGTCACTAGTAGGTACTGTATATATAGTGAAGCTAGAAGATTCTAGATTGAGGTCCCTGGGAGAGTCACAGAGGAGGGATCTGACTGTATATATTGGAAGTCATGTTTATTGGTAGAGCTACATGTTTAAGGATGTCTGTTTACCTTTATTATTTTATAGTTAGAGAACGTGCCCCGTCTACTCATCGCGCCTAGAAATAGTCCGAGCTTAATCGTCTGCCCTGAGAGGAGGATGCATGGTACTCTGGGGGTAATCCTTTTAAATAAAGGGTCCCGGAGCACAGCGGGATTGGCCCATACCGACCAGTTCTAAATGGGAGCCCCTTCTGATGCCTTGGGATAAGGAGGGTACTCCTCAGGGTGACGGGATATGTATTCCTGATGATGGAAGTATCTCTACCATGGGTTCTGGTGGGAAGGGAGACAAATGCAAATGCAGGGAGAGCGAATACCATGCAGATCGGTGCTAAGGTTACCAAGTCCGGATCCTCCCTAAATATCATGGCAAGAGCTGTCTGGGGAAGAATATCAAGTGCAACTATAATTTACCTCTTCGTATTGCTGAAAGGAAGATGTATTTTTATGTGGAGGCAATGAATATAGCTCTCGTTTGTACCAATAAAGTTCCCAGCCAGTCCAGATGCCAGCACCCTGAGAAGGTAATTAGAGAACCTGAACACTTCACTGTAGCACTCTTTTTGAGTGAGGTAAAGAGGGGTTACATATCTCTATCTATCTGCGGTCTCTATCTACTGTATCTATATCTACCTACAGTATGTCTATATTATCTACTTTATCTACTGTAGTGCCGACGACTATTGTAAAACAAATCTGGGGCAATCACCAACAAGACCCAGGTACATGCTGGGTACATCTTGGGTACATGCTGCAACATTTTCGTGACATTTCTGCAGACAGACTAATGGCCCATCAGATTAACAGCGGGGGTCCCTGGCAGTCCCATTCAAACTGCCAGGGACCCCTGCTGTGTTAATCTGAAGGGCCATTAGTCTCTGCAGAAATGTCACTGAAATTTTGCAGCATGTACCCAGCATGTACCCAGCATGTACCTGGATCTTGTTGATGATAGCCCCAGATTTTCCAAGGCAAGTTTAAGGCAAGTTTTAGAATACTCGTCGGTGCACCTGTATCTACTGTATTATCTATATATATATATATATCTACTGTGTGTCAATCTATTCTGTATCTACTCTATATATATATATATATCTATTCTATCTATCTATCTTTCTATCTATATCTATCTCTACTGTATCTCTATATCTATCTTTGCATGATATGCAAGACCAGCATTTTAACTGAAAGTCTTTATAAACATGAGAGGCTGACCCTTTGTATGGATGCTCAATAAAAGGCATTTTAGCCTACGAAGAGTCAAGAATTCACTAAGTGCAGTACAGCGACAGAATCGCACAAGCTGTGTACATGCCATTAGTACCATGGTTTGCATGCTAACCATCTCTCCCAGTTTATGAAGAACATTTGTCACCTTGTGACAACATTCTTTCTCTTCTTATTGCCTCCTTCTGGGAACCCCTGCACAACAGACAATGAGAAAATCAAACATTTGCAGTCAGAATATGTTGCTCCTGCTGCAAATTAATTAGAAGAAGTAAGGTCACACACAGACTCTAACCGGAGAGTGTGGTGCCAGATTCTAATTACACGTGAAAGGTTAATGAATTTGTTCTGGAGAAACATGTTAGCCTTCCCTTTTATTTGTGTCGTCCTATCATCATACAGAACGAATGCTGACATAGAAATCCATATCAGGGTGTGATGAGTGGCGCTCCTCCTCCTGCGGCGTATTGTCATTTTGTAGTTATGCAAAAAGCAATCATACAAGAAGTTACCAGCTACGAGAATTTAGTTAGTAAGGACTTGTTGAAGAATTGAATTGAAAAGGGATCATTATAGTTGTATACCCTGAAGGCGAGGCTCAGTGTGTAAAGGTACTGACTCTACCAGGGATAGCCAACGCCAGTTCACAAGAGCTACCAACGGGTCAGCTTTTCAGGATATCCCTGCTTCAGCACAGGTGGCTCAATCAGTGGCTCGGCCAAAGACTGATTGAGCTGCCTGTGCTGAAGCAGGGATATCCTGAAAACCTGACCTGTTGGTGGCCGTGGAGAACTGGCATTGGCTACCCCTGCTCTAAACACAATGACGCTGGCTTTGAAGCAGGGGAGTCAGGTTGGAATTCTGGTGTCGGCTCCTTGTGACTTTGGGCATGTCACTTTATCGCCCTGTGCCTCAGGCACGAAAATGAGATAACAGAAGTACAATTCCTGCGCTCCTCGCAAATTGGCTTGCAATTTACTAGTGAACTTTGTACATTTAGAACCTAAGTCTGTGTAACAAAGGAGACATTTGGTCGCCTCTTTTGATCAAAACATGATTCAAGCCTGCCAACCTCGTCAAGGTAACCTACATATAGCAGGTACCTACACTAAATATATATATATCCAATTTCTTACGGTCCTATTGACTAAACTTGGTGAAATATGTGAAAGTGCCCTGAAAGGGTTAAATGAATGAAGCAAATTACTTTTTGTGATACAATGCAATTAAAAACTGGCAAGATCCAGAAGTAAAATGCCCTTATTATGAAGGCAAACTGTGGGTGCACAAATCCCCTAGTGAAATATAATAATGCAATCTCATAATAATAATCTCATTTCTGTCAGCCATAGACTTACTGTACCACCTCTTCAGTAGAGAGTGAAGTGTATTTATACCTTGTTGCTAATTGCAGAATTGCTAACGAGTTCAGACCTGGAAGGAGGGACCATGAACCTCCAAAGAACTGTTTAAATGAATCGAACCAGCTGAGCTAAAACCTACCCCTGTAACAGCATGTATCAGTATCAATACCTTCGGGGAGTATGCAGCTAGGAATAAAAATCGGCCTAACATTTATGGAAAATAAATACATATTACCTGCGCTGCTCCCTTTAGGAGTATGCAGCTGGTAAAAAGATGTACATTTATGGAAAATAGAAGTACAATTCCAGCGCTCCTCCAAAATTGGCTTGCAATTTACTAGTGAATTTTCTTTAACCAAAATTAAGATAGGAAGCCTTATTGGGAAGGGACTCATTATGCTTGAAAAAAATCTACAGTATGTACAGCCCTGTCTAAACTGTCAGTGCTCTGCAAACAAACATATATTATTGTAACTCTCCTTGCCTGGACCGTAAGGAGTTTACATCAGCTGACTATGTACATGGCTTTGCTCAGTCCCTCATACCTTGCCAGGGTGCTGGATCTGTGGAGGCTGGGCGTAGATATGCAGATGGAATAATGAAGGGTTGCCAGGAACTTTTATAGCACAACCAAGAGCTTTATTCACAGGTGTTGGAACTGTAATTCTCTTCACATCTAGACATTCCTTACTATATACACTTTAACTGGTGAAGAGCCATATTCATAGTCTTTCCCTAGGTAATCCTTACGCTCTCATGCTAGGGAGGTTCTTAGCTTTATTTCTGTTACTGTCATTTTAAGCGGCCATCGTCTGTGTAGCGGCCGTAACTCTTTATCTCAATAGTTCCACATCTTAGACGACCCGTACAATCATGAACTGTGGGATCACTATCCCAGTTGAAGGTACTTTGTTGTCACGGGAGAGCAGGTTATTTACACCTTTTTACCAGGATCATTCATCAAGGTAAAGAAATAAATTGTACTTTATTCTGCATAAATTCGCTTACACACAATGATACACAAAATACAGACAAAAAGACACACTTACTTTGGGACTGGGGTTGAAAACTAGACTTTCCTAGGTGCAGGGAACTCTATGGGAGAGTTTTACACTAACCGGGACTTAGCCCGGAAATTCCTGGAACCCAAATCGGCATAAAATTCCATACGCCACCGCTACGCTCTCTTCTGAGAACATGGTCCCTCCTGACCGCAGTTACTCCAAATCTCCTGGAACTCAAATCAGCATGAAATCCGAGCTGCGTCCGCTACGTTTGATTTTGAGAACTTGGCCTTAAAAGCTGGCAGGCAGGCTTTTCTGGCTTGAAATTAAAGCCGGTTGCTCTGCTATTCACACAGAAGCCTCTTACTACTGGAGGACTACAATCTGATTGGCTCACAGATTCTTATAGTATTCTGAGTTTCATTCACAAAACTCATAAGCCAATCCATGCGTAGGAAAATTCACCAAGCAACCAATCAGTTACAAGCCGGCTAGAAAAGCCGGGTCAGCGGGAAATCTGAAATAGCCAAGGGACATGCGCAACCTCTCTCCCTGGCTATCTCAATGCCACCTGCTGAGGACAGGCTCCACCAGGTCTGGCATTGCAAGTGGCAGGCCGGACGACTGCCATTGATCTCCGGACCTGGTACTCCGCCTTTTCCCGCTGACCAAATGCTATTCTCACCTCTGGCATCCTCTGACTGCTTTGAACTCCGAAGACTTACCGGCGCCTATGGGTAAGCTCGAGCAGCCTGTTTGGACATCAGTTCCAAATGTAAAGAACACATTATATTTAATAAAGTATATTTTACTACATTCAGGTATAGGTTTAATAAACTTCTGAGTCTCTAGATACAGGGGACAGAAGAAGAAAGCTGTAGTTTTATTCCAATCTGCCTTATTCCTCACACACTTTCCCTTAGACTCTGGACTCTCAGAGTCCCCCCTCAACCATATATACGGTTGAAGCACTCACAAACCCTACACTGGTTCTGGGTTACCTTGGTACTAGCTGGGGTACCCCCCTTAAGCAAGGGATTCCCTCAGCTACAGGGATACCTAGTCATCCCTGTGCCTCATTCTCCTTTCTGGGCCATGCTGAAGTAGGGTACCCTAGTGGTGAGTCGCGCTTGTGTTTTCAGGGGGGGATATTGCCGGGACAATGTGCCTACATGTATCAGAGAATCAGGCATGATTCCCGGGTACATTTATAGGGGAACCGACAACTCCGGACCCCAAACTCCTAGGCACATCCTGTTAAAGGATCCTCCACAAAAAAAAACTTGAAACTCATACCCTAGCAATCCCTGCTTGCTGGCATTCCCAGAAAGGGAAAACACACAAAAAATTATTTTAGTGCATACAATACATTGGAATGGTACAATGCTACTGGACCCAAGAGCTAACTCTCTTGGACCCTTATACATGGATCAGGGGTAACCAAAACGGGCTTAACCTTTATTTGAGAGCCTGGTTACCCCCTACCGTCACATTCGTGCTTCTCTTAAGCACTCTGTTTCAGAGAAAATAGGGGTCCTGTCAGCAGGGCTGGTTCGGTTAGATCCAAGGACATAACTTAGATAACCTCAATAGGACATATGCTTTCTCTGTAGGAACCTGTAAGCTTCTGTACTTCCATGGATATGTTCACTAGCTGGATAGGACACTTTCCCTAACTACAAAACAACAAATAGGAACAGGACTGGACATTATCACTATACATTCACTATGCATAGGAACATATTTTCAGCACATTAACAGTGAGGCTCCTCCAAATGTCACTTCCAGGAACCTACTGTAAGTTCTAGAACCTTTAGTCTCAGAATATATACCCTGATGGTGACATCATTGGTCACCATGTATACAGTGGGAGTGGATTCTTTCCTGCTAAGGCCGCATTTATAGTCCTGGCTATGGCTATGGAGACGCGACATCATCCGTCACCGTTGTAGCAGCAATTTTTGCTTATAGTGTTAGAGACAAGAGATGGTGACTGGGGGGCGTGGCCGTGAGCGGTTTGCCCTCATTGGCTGAACCGCTCACGTGCCTGCTGACGTCACACTGCGGTTGCTGATTTTCATTGACTTCCAGCGATTGCGACCAAGCCGTCGCTCCGTTGCACCATCGCATTGCGCACGCGACAGATTTAATACACTTGTTTTGATGCAACGTTGCGTCGCAGGGACTATAAGAATGGCCTAAGTCACTCTATACCATGTAATGGGAGAGGGGCGTTACTCTGTGTGAGCCCACACAGTAAACCGCTTAAGGCCCTTAACTGACATATAAGTCCCGAGGGGGGGTCTACATTAGTATTATTATTTATTGATAACGCGCCAACATATTCCGTAGCGCAGTACAATAGGGTGGAAAGAAAACAATAAAATATTAAACATGAATAAATATTGATACAGTAGGTACAGTAACTTGGGCCCAGCCCCATGAAGTTTACAATCTATTAGAAAGGCTAAGTGGAAAAATAAGGTACAGAGTGATATAAGAAGGTTGGTGTGTTTCGGATACTGCTTGATAATTGAAAGAGTTGGCATTGGGGAAGGAGTACGTGGGATTGTGCAGAGGTAGAGCTGTGAGAGCAGGATGGTGTGTGAAGTTGGAGATGCTTCAATATACATCTGAAATATTTTATCGAAGACTAATAACAGAGCAGCTGTTACATCGGTGAACAGAAGCAGATGGCTGACACCCATTGCTGTGACTTGGGTGTTGCTACTAAGAGCTGAAATGAAAACAGTTGAGCAGCAGACACACACAGCAGAGATGCAGGGGGTGGGTGATGACAATATCCAGGTCTTTAAAGTTATGTTTTTTTTTCTTCTCATGATGCTAACCTTGTCTACTCTAGCTTAGTGGACAGGAGCTGTTAAGGCAGAGCATATTGGGGAGACTCTTAGGGCCCCTTTTGCTGTGACTCAGGTGTTGTTTCTAAGAGTGTCCAAGATAAGTATTTATATATGTATACAAAGGACTTTTATTCTGGGGGTATGCAGGGATACACTGCATCCCCCCCTTTTTCCAACCTTAACGGGACCGATACCGTGGCGGATAACTGAAAACGACGGACAATAAGGAAAGTACTGTAGGAGTGTGCTGTAACACCAGAAGTCAGATACAAGTCAACTTCCGGTGATACAGCGTGCTCCTCCCTGGCCGTTTTCCAATGCCTCTTTGCTCCTGCTCCGCATACAGGGTCTGAAGGTCTTCTCCTGCCTGCTTCCGCCGCCGCCCACTGTCTTAACTCCATTCCTCCGATGACATGGTCCTCTTCTCCGGCAGCCAGCTGTCTTCGTCCGGAGCCGCTCCTGTTGTTTGCAATCCTCTTCTTCTGCCACCAGTAAGCAAGAATGGTGGTGGGGGATGGGGGGATGATGGATAAAACAGAGTGTCGGTTAACAAAAGTCGGATAAGCGAGACTCTACTGTATTTTTGTATGAGTATTTATCTTCAAAATAAAATTTATTTTTGTGTGCAAAGACCAGAATTGCTGAGTTCTGCTATGCTGGGGTAATCTATAGAAAAGAGAACGGACATTTAACAGATAGCGATTATACAATTGTAACTACCCATACAATTAACCCTCTAGGGCCCCTAAGTAAAGTAGTATTCCCACAGAGGCGCTACAGATATATATATATAGTGGACAAAATGGCTGCACACACTAGGTAAAGTCCCTCAACAGAGGTGTAGGTTGTGCACGGCAAATACTAGAGCACAAGGGGTAGAAGGTAAAGGTATTTATTCAGACAATAATACAGACATATCCCAATGCTTCGGTCCCCAGGGGACCTTCTTGTTCTACCCTGTGTGCTGTGCTGGTATGTGGATCACTTCTGTGATCTCTGTTCTCTCTACTCTTCTCAACTTCCGCAAAGGTCGCTCAAATGAACGATATCTCCCCTCAAACTGACCCTATATACCATCTGTCATGAACAGCACACCTTTGAGCATGTGACATATATGCAACCAGGGTTAATACACACAGCTAAATCACTATCTGTCGTTACCGCCTTTGTGCGGTGCAAGAGGTATTATATCACTGCCTTCCCCAGTGTCACAAGTGTCAGCTCTGCCTCTCAACATGTAGGATTTACTCTATCAAACACCTTCTCATGTAAGCAGTGAATGATTGTGCAGCTAGACTTCAGGTCCTTAACACATATCCAACATTGATTAGCACATACAGTAGGTCAATTGAAAGTCGCCATATTTAAAATGTTGAGCATCAAATGGATACGGATTTATTGTCTCGTTCACTGCCAAATACTAAATTGGGTCATGCAATCAGTGTTTACTCTTTTATTACCTGTGAAGGTGATAGAGTGAATAAATATAACATATCTTAAAAAATGCAAAATGTACAGAAGCAAACATTGTGACTTGAGAATAAAACTTGATAGAATACAACAAAAGACAGAAAAGCCCAATGCTACATCCAATGTGACAAAATATATAGTAAATAGTATAGAGTTAAATACTTCAATAATAATATTCTCATTAATAAGGGTCATGTAGTTAAACTCTTTGGCCAAAGCGTCATAAGCCTGCAAACCGCTTCAAGGCATAACCACATTTTGCAGGTCCTAACACTAAACGGTTGAAACTTCCCTTTTACCTCTATTGGAGGGAGAATGACTGCAATGAGTCTGTACATACAGCAAAATGAAAAAACAAGTTTCAACAGTTTAGTGTTGGGACCTGCAAAATTTGGTTATGCCTTGACGCGGCTTGCAGGCTTATAACGCTTTGGCCAAAGAGTTTAACTACAGTAAATGTTCCTTATTCATGAGAATATTATTATTGAAATATTTAACTCTATACTATTTATACTATTTACTATATATTTTGTCACATTGGATGTAGCATTAAGCTTTTCTGTCTTTTGTTGTATACATTTGGCCATGCTCAGTAGTACTCCTTTTGATATATATATATATATGTCCTGTTGAGCTCTTCACAAACAGTAGGTTTTATTGATACAAACAGAAAGAAAATCTGTGGAAATTACAGATACAAACATTGCGCTGGGAAACCCATCTTCTAACTACTCCAAAAACCAAAGTAGGCACAAGGCCCCCTCACATATCTCCATTGTCTTGCTTTCAAGGGGATGTCATACTGCCCAAATGAAATACATGTCACCAAAGATGTCTTGCAATGATACAATATTTATATTTTCATCTACAGTTGCCACCTCACCAGGAGACGACCTTTAGTTTAGGTGTTAAAATCAGGCTGGTTAACACAGACGGACACACATTCTGCAGATGTCCATGAAGCAACCCCATACACTGTAACAAATTCCAAAGATACAGCTGGATGTGCAGCAACTCTTTCAGTTCCAACACTGGACACCCTATAGGGTGGGCAACTCCAGTCCCACCAACAGGTCGGGTGTTAATGATATCCCTGATTTAAGCACAGGTGGTTCAATCAAAATGTCTGAGCACTGATTGAGCCACCTGTGCTGAAGCAGGGATATCCTTAAATCTTGACCTGTTGGTGGACTGGAGTTGCCCACCCAATACAGTATAATGAAAACAAGTGAATGTTCAGGTAAGGATGTATCACTATCAGCGCATTAAATTGATTCTCACTACACTGCACAACGCCCCTCTGTCTTGTTGGTCCATATCAAACACAGTTTGCAATAAGTAATAACAAATAAAAATGATACATTTTTTCACAGGTAACATAAATAAATGTCCTAGAATATCATTGTTTTGTGATACATCTGATGCAATTTTTGCTCCAGAATTGCACCAGTTGTGCCTTCATACAGTATACTGTAGTGCTGACGAGTATTCTAAAACAAATCTGGGGCAATCACCAACAAGACCCAGGTACATGCTGGGTGCATGCTGGGTGCACGCTGCAACATTTCAGTGACATTTCTGCAGACAGACTAATGGCCCATCGGATTAACAGCGGGGGTCCTTGGCAGTCCCATTCAAACTGAATGGGACTACCAGGGACCCCTGCTGTGTTAATCCGATGGCCATTAGTCTCTGCAGAAATGTGACTGAAATATTGCAGCATGTACCCAGCATGTACCTGGGTCTTTTTGGTGAAAGCCCCAGATTTTCCAAGACAAGTTTTAGAATACTCGTCGGGGCCCCTGTAAGAACCTCGTGGACCTTGCCAGGTTTTGTACTAAAATTGAGTGGAACAGAACATCCTAATCCCCCTCCTATGGGAAGGAACAGATTTTAGGATTAAGCCCTTTAGTTGTACAATGCATTTTTGGCCCCTCTTGACCTGAAGGGGTTAATGATTTCAAAGAGTAATTTCCCCTAAATCTATGTTAGGTCTTTAGATCATCCATTCCTTAAGTGAATAATGCATGTATTAAACTATTTATTTTGTTATACAATAGACTGGGGATAGATTATGCTGTTGCTCTCTAAAGTAATTGTGAAGGGAGGAAAGTTCATTGATCCAAAATGTTGTCTATGGATAATTAAATGTATTATGAATTGCATGGACTGTATCATTGTGACCACTAGTTGTTTGTATGTGGTATGAGCCCAACCTTTCAATCACTTAATACACAGTTGCCGTGACAACAGCTTACATTTGCCAATCCTATTATTTAAAATAACTGATATCAAACCAAAACCATATTGGAGGGGTCCTCAAATCTTCCCTTATCACTGACCACTTAATAATAATAATAATAATTGTTTTTACCACTTTACTTTTACTTTTATTAATTGGGACCACCACACAGATGTAGACAGTATGAAAAGGCATTTAGAAATTAGAACACAGTTTTAATGCAACTCAGTAACATTTTTACAATGCGGGACACACTTTAATGGCAAACCACACGCAGTAAAAGTACATGGCAGAAAGCATTTGGGCTTCTGCCACCTGAATTGCAGAGTGGGAAACGGAAAGAATGACTTTTTTAATAGGGTATGTGGCCCGGTCCCCCCCTTGGTACCCCCTCATCCCCTTACCTTCCGCTGCGGCTGCGACCGGCAGCAGAGGATGGGGAGAGTGCGTGGAGGGCTGCAGAGGCATCGAGTCGCGAGTGAGTGCGCATATACAGTGCAGTTGTGCATGCGCAATAGATCTACAAGCGCGGCAGCCATTACAAGAAGGCGCACGCAGGCAGCCATTAGGGGAATAGGTTCCGTGGGGACTTCAATCCCCAGCAGTCCCTTGGGCTGCTAGACACATGGGCTGCAACCGCCAATCACGTGGCCGGATTCCCCTGCTACCAGAGTGATACTTTTGGCCCATCTGGGACCACTCCAGTCAGAGCTGGTACAGAGAGAGGTGAGGGTGTAGGGTGTCAGTAGGCCCCTGCACTAGGTCAGAGAACCCTGTTAGGCCCCAGCTAGGCCCCAACTTCCACATAGCTTGTGGCTGCTATAGGGACAGGCCCCTCAGACAGGCCCGCTTAGCATCCTTAGTGTCAGGGACACAGCAGAACACCGCACAGCCGTTGCGGCCTGTGGTATGGGACCAGACCACCCCGCAAGGCTAGAGACTCTCATCAAGATGGGACCCTCCAGCTGGATACCATCCCACGTGGAGGCAGACGCCTTCGCTGATGGCGACGGAGTGGGACCGGACGGTTCAACTTCAGTCGGTGATACCAGGTGCTGTAGCACCTAGCAGGTATCCCCTATCTACAAGTGCACCAACTCTAACACTTATTGTGGGCAGCGCTTTCACACACACATTGGGTTGGTTGGCTCCTGTGGACACCGGGTGGTTAGGTGCCCAGAGCACCTCAGTACTTTGGGGTAAACCCCACCAGGGTGTGGACACGATGGTTGGGGGCACCGTGTGGGGGTTGGCCCTGTGAGGCCTGTGTTCTGTTATTGTTATTGCCTTGTCAGTAAACCTGTTATACCATAACCAGTGTGTATTTATTACACTGTCCTGTGACGGGGTTATCCAACATTGATAGGATCCCTCATGGGTGGAGGCGCTGTCACCAGACAATCCAGGTACACCCCACGCTCCCAGCAGCGGAGGTTCAGGCCTCCTTTGAGCTGCAGATAACGCACCACATACACTCAGTAGCCACCACATCTCCCATAGGGTGGGGGAAACAGTGCCAGCGGTAATATGCATGATGGATAAAGCTACAGCCCACACTTCTGATGTGCATTGCGAAGGTACAGGGCTAACAACAGGGTGTGGGGGAGAGTGGAGTGGTAACAAGTGTCAAGGGCCCGACGGCAGAAGGGGGCCTGGTTGGCTGATCTGGGAGGATGGGAATGTCCCTTCTTCTACATGGCCCAAACGGTACCCTCCCATGATGGCCAAAGTTCTGATGCTCATCAGGAGGTATCTGCCCCCTCTTCCCCACTTAGGCTCCCAGCAATTCTCCTTTCCCACACTCAACAACCAGGGGCCAAGGTTAAGACTTCAGTCCAAGGTCCCTGGGCAAGCTGTCGGCAGGCCTGCAATAGAGTATTGCTGATGTACTAAGGTGCACAGAGACAGTTAGTACTGCAAGCTACGTCAGTACTAAGGCTTCGTCCATGGTAAGGCAGACCGCGCAGGCGCGTCCGAACACTGAGCAAACAGACTGCCTTAAGGCAGTGTTCACAACTATATGGCGTGCGGGCGTGTGCGCGCGGAAGCGGGGGGCGCGCGTTGCGCAAGAAATCAGTTGAAACTGATTTCTTGGTGCGACAGGCCGGTCACGTGAGCGGTTCGCCCAATGAGGGCGAACCAGCTCCGTGACATCACTGGCATGCCCCTAGACATGCCCACGGATGGCTCGTGTACCATGGCCCGGGAAAGCACCCGCTTTCCCTCAGCCTCCGCACGGCTCAAATTACTATGGACGCAACCTTAGAGTACTTGCAGCAGCAGATATTTTGTAACATAATGTATAGAAGTCTGTCACAGTGTAACAGGGACTTATCCCTGTTTAAATAAAGCAGCCTGAGAGCTCTGTGTATCCAGCAGAGAGATAGTTGATTGCAGCCACTCAATTAACTAGTCTCCTCCTGGACTAATGAGTAGTGTTGGACCGGGTCCTACTTTTAAAAAAAACGGGTAACGGGTACCCGGCCAAAATCAAATTATCTACCCGGCCGGGTGCCCGGTTGGCACTTACCATGGGGTTGAGGAAGACGGCGGCAACATCTAGGCAGGTCAGCAGAGGTCCTGTGGCGGTGGCAGCATCAGCAGTGTCTTCAGCCCGCGGGGGAGCTGCAGGACTCCATAGCAGTGTGAGCTGGGGAACCACGTGACCGGAGTAGGAGCAGAAGCGTCCCTATTGGACAGCTGGCTGTCCAATAGGAACGCTTCTGCTCCGGTCACATGTTTCCCCAGCTCATACTGCTATGGATTCCTGCAGCTCCCGCGCGGGCTGGACAGAAATTGCTGATGCCGCCACCGCCACAGGACCTCTGCTGACCTGCCTAGATGTCGCCGCAGGCTTCCTCACGGGTCTTCCTCGCCTTCCATCGCTGACAGCAGGTAGGTAATGATGTATTTTTCAGCTACTCTGACATAACCCGGCGCCGAGCCCACTTCTCAGTTGCCGGGTCCGAGTAATTTCCGGGTAGCTGAAAATTCACAGGGTAACGCCGGGTACCGGGTAATTCTGGGTACTTATGAGAGATCTGTAAAAAGCCTCATGTGAGACACAGGAGAGGGATTTCCTTAGCTCACAATTGGGCTGACACAGGAAAGCAGAGAAGCCTGCACACAGACAATATCTTGAGCACAAAGGTGAACTGAGATCAAGACATCCAGACACCCAGAGACCTATATTTCGTGAACACAGAGGATCCAGGAACTTGCCAGAGACTGACTTGGAGGGCCACCTGCTTAAGGTACATCCTGAGACTTCGGGGAGATAGGCTGGTAATGGGAATATCCCTCCAGTCCTGCAGTTAGGGTCTGGGGAAGTAAGTTATCCCTTACAAAGGGATAGCGGTTTGTTATTTTGTTGTTTTGTATGTTTTGCCTGGATAAAGGAACAGGCTCAATAAAGCCAAGATATAATTTCACCCAAGTCGGTCTCCATTATACAGTATGTACCTCTGCACACATCTCTTACACACAGGCTTAACTTCAAACATTCATCTTCCAGCACTAATAGGGAAGCTCTATGCCTGTAGGAAAGAGATGCACTAGATTAATTATGAGGGGGTGTAACCCTCCCTGCCTGGCTTCTAGGGAGATTACATCAGTGTACTGCTGGGCTTTACTAAGTATGGGTAAGGCTAAGGCCCCGCTGCCTCAGTCAGCGCGCCCGCACTGCAGACAGGCGGCGCGCTGAAAGGCAATTGACCGCGACCTGCGGTCTGTAGGGAGCGGGAGCTGAAGCAGGAGGGGGCGTGGTTTGAGCGGACGGTCCGTCCATTCGCCAGAGGATATCAAACCCCTGCTAAGTCTCGGCTCACAAACTAACTTTGTAAAACTATTTAAAAACACTTAATGGTGGCAAATTTTGATAAAAAGGCATCAATCACCCTGGTGCAAACCCTTAAATATGTCACTGGCATTAATTCCCTCTGGTCCTTGAGAGGACTTCCCGTGTAAATAAAAACCCATTTCTGCCATTATAGGAGAAGGAGCAGCTCAGTGAGTAAAGACACTGACTGGCATTGAGAGTTTGAAGCAGGGGAACCTGGTTCAATTCCCAGTGTCGGCTCCTTGTGACATTGGGCAAGTCACTTTATCTCCCTGTGCCTCAGGCATAGATTGTAAGCTCTACGGGATAAAAATGAGTGTGTCTGCAAAATGTCTCCGTAAAACTAGCAGCGCTATACAAGAACAAACAATTATTATTATGGTGTCCTGCAGTGCGTTGCAAATCCCTAGGACAATATGGACAATATAGATGAGAATAGTATCTTGCATTTGTAATTTAAGAGGATTCCCTGAAACTGAAAATGAATATATTGCATTGTATAGTGATGTTGAGTATCTATATTAATTTGCAGTTGTATCTACTTAGATAATTGAACTAGGCATGACATACAGTAGAAATACTCTCAGGGTCTCCTGCAGTTGGTTATTTTTTGTGTTGCTTAACTCCAGGAAATGTATTTGTAAAAATGTTTTACCAAGAAGTTATACATTGAGAGTTACCTCTCATTTTCAGGTATGTCCTGGGCACAGTTATGATGACAATACATTGGCTTCATTAAATGGACAGGGTTATACATTATATTTAAAGACATTTCATTAATAGTTCAAGTTTATATATATTATGGGGGTATGTGACAGCTACAGATGGAAATGGATTTGTTATACATAGTAATAACAAGGAGCAGCGTAGAAGAGATATGCCTACTGGTACATGGGGGGGGGGGGGGGAGGGGCTGGAGGGCTTTAAGTGCCAGTATTTATGGATAGACAGGGTCTCCAAAAACCTTTTCTCATATATTATTCCTTAACCATTTTCCTGCCAGAGAAGCCAGCAACGTATTGCAGAGAAAGGGTTAAGATGTTTAGAGACTTTGAAATGTACAGTTACAGTATACTTCATTTTTCTTTATAATCCATTGTTAATTATAGGAGCACTACACATTGAAGGCAATAATTACTAAGTCATGCTAAACTTTAAGGCCTTATAATCCATTTGTTTGAAAGTGCCATAAGGTGCCTTATTGCTTAATAAATATGGCTTCATGTTCTGGATTATATTTTATTACCCTTCTGGTTTTGTCCTTCTCTTGCCCTTTATCTTCAACAATTCACACAATTCCCATCATGAGATCAGTTTATATCCAATTACTGTCCAACACCTCTGTCCCTACTTAATTGAGAGATGGTGCTTCCCAGTAGCATTGGAGAGAGTGGTGTGCACCAGGACAGCTGTTTAGCTGACTCTAGTACACTGCCCCCGCTGTCTCCCTTGGGTAACATTGATGGCTTTGAAAGGTCATGTCCTGTAATAACAACCACTGACCCCTACTACAGATCCTGAAACATTTGTAAATCCACCATTGCCGGAGGGGGAACACAATGCAAACACAACCAAAGCAATTGCATTGCAACATCTATTGAATCAATAGGCGTTAAAATAATGTATCTAGTCCATTCAATTACTGAGTATGTTTGTTCCGGCATGGTGTATGAATAATATTATGTTATTTTTTTTAATGAATGTTTTGCTTTCAGCTGTTCCCTCACCCCCCTCTTTTCCCCACTTTGTTTATCTGCTGCACAATTATTTACTTATTTTTTCAATATTTTTCCCAATCCCCGAAGGACCCACACCCAATGCTCTAATTTTGCCCACGTTTTGCAGCTGTGAAACTTTGATAAATAGATTCAACTGTGCCACTCTCCCTGGACATGCTGGGACATGCACTCTCTCCCACCCCCTTTTCTTCCGCTCTCTCACCCCCCTTCTCATCCTCTCTCTCTCTGACCCTCCCATCCTCATCATCTCACCCCTACCTCTTCATCTCTCTCACTTCACCTCATCTTCTCTCTCACCCCACTCATCATCCCTCCTCATCCTTTCTCTCACCACCCTCCTCATCCTCTGTCACCCCCCTCCACATCCTCATTCTCACCCCTCCTCCCCATCCTCTCTCACACATCCCCTCCTCATCCTGTCTGTCACCCCCCTCCTCATCCTCACTCTCACCTCTCTTCCCCATCCTCTCTCAAACATCCTTTCCTCATCCTCTCTGTCACCCCCTCCTCATCCTCACTCTCACCCCTCCTCGTCCTCTCTCTCACCCTCCTCATCCTCATCCTCTCTCTCACACCCACCTCCTCTCATCCTTTTTCTCTAACCGCCCTCTCTTACTCCCCTTCCCTCATCCTCTCTCACTCCCCTTCCCTCATCCTCTCACCCCCTCTCATCCACTCCTCATCCTCACTTGCACCACCACCCCTCCTCATCCTCTCTCTCACCCCCTTCATCATCCTCTCTCTTAACCCCCTCCTCATCCTCTCTCACCACCCCTTCTCATCCTCTATCCCACCACCCTCCTCATCCTCTCTCTCCCTCCTCATCCTCACTTGCACCACCCCTCTTCATCTTCTCTCTCACCCCCTCCTCATCCTCACTCGCCACCACTCCTCATCCTCTATCTCACTGCCCATCCTCATCCTCTACTCCCCTCCTCTTCTCTCACCCCCTCCCTTCACCCACCTCCTCATCCTCAATTTCACTACCCATCCTCATCCTCTCACCCCCCTCCTCCTCTTCTCTCACCCCTCCCCTCACCCACCTCCTTACCCTCCCTCTCACTCCACTTCTTAACCTATTTCACTGCCCCTCCTCATCCTCTCTCTTACCCCCTCCTCATGCCCATCCTGTCTCACCCCCCTCCTCATCCTCTGCCTCATCCCATCTAATCCTCTCTCATATGCTCTCTCACCCCCCTCCTCATCCTCACTCTCACCCTTCCTCCTTACCCTCTCTCATGTGTATCAGCTAGTTAATCTGTATGCCTGTATGTGTCAGCGTGTTTATGTGTTTGTCAGTGTGTTAATGTGTGTGTATAGTCAGTATGTGTATCAGTGTGGTAATGTGTATTGTCAGTATGTGTATCAGTGTGGTAATGTGTATTGTCAGTATGTGTATCAGTGTGTTAATGTGTGTCAGCATGTGTATCAGTGTGTTAATGTGTGTGTGTATTATCAGTATGTGTATCAGTGTGTTAATGTGTATTGTCAGTATGTGTATCAGTGTGTTAATGTGTATTGTCAGTATGTGTATCAGTGTGGTAAGGTGTGTGTGTATTGTCAGTATGTGTATCAGTGTGTTAATGATGTGTGTGTATTGTCAGTATGTGTAGTAGTGTGGTAATGTGTATTGTCAGTATGTGTAGCAATGTGTATTGTCAGTATGTGTATCAGTGTGTTAATGTGTGTGTATTGTCAGTATGTGTATCAGTGTGTTAATGTGTGTGTGTATTGTCAGTATGTGTATCAGTGTGTTAATGTGTGTGTATTGTCAGTATGTGTATCAGTGTGTTAATGTGTGTGTGTATTGTCAGTATGTGTATCAGTGTGTTAATGTGTGTGTTTGTCAGTATGTGTAGCAGTGTGTTAATGTGTGTGTGTATTTTCAGTATGTGTATCAGTGTGTTAATGTGTTAGTCGGGTATGTGTAGCAGTGTGTTAATGATGTGTGTGTATTGTCAGTATGTGTAGCAGTGTGTTAATGTGTGTGTATTGTCAGTATGTGTAGCAGTGTGTGTTAGTGAGTTAGTGCTGCATGGTTATACAACCCCAGTGCTGGCATTAGGAGTTTCTAGAAATCACTGGTAGAGCTATTAACCCTTTCACCATCTCGGGGGCCAGCAATGTGCGGCTCACTATATTAAAGTGTTTGCATACAAAATATTTTTTGCCCATTTTTCTCTTTCACGTGTTGTACGTCTCGCTCTCCGTCCCTCTCCCACATACTCCTCTCCCTTATACAGGGAGCTCCCCTCACCTCTCCCTTATACAGGGAGCTCCCCTCACCTCTCCCTTATACAGGGAGCTCCCCTCACCTCTCCCCTCTTATACAGGGAGATCTCCTAACCTCTCCCCTCTCCCTTATACAGGGAGCTCCCCTCACCTCTCCCTTCTTATACAGGGAGATCTCCTAACCTATCCCCTCTCCCTTCTTATACAGGGAGCTCCCCTCACCTCTCCCTTCTTATACAGGGAGCTCCCCTCACCTCTCCCTTATACAGGGAGTTCTCCTCACCTCTCCCCTCTTATACAGGGAGATCTCCTAACCTCTCCCCTCTCCCTTATACAGGGAGCTCCCCTCACCTCTCCCCTCTTATACAGGGATCTCCCCTCACCTCTCCCTTCTTATACAGGGAGATCTCCTAACCTCTCCCATCTCCCTTATACAGGGAGCTCCCCTCACCTCTTCCTTCTTATACAGGGAGATCTCCTAACCTCTCTCCTCTCCCTTATACACGGAGCTCCCCTCACCTCTCCATTCTTATACAGGGAGATCTCCTTACCTCTCCCCTCTCCCTTATACAGGGAGCTCCCCTCACCTCTCCCTTCTTATACAGGGAGCTCCCCTCACCTCTCCCTTCTTATATAGGGAGATCTCCTAACCTCTCCCCTCTCCCTTATACAGGGAGCTCCCCTCACCTCTCCCTTCTTATACAGGGAGATCTCCTAACCTCTCCCCTCTCCCTTATATAGGGAGCTCCCCTCACCTCTCCCTTCTTATACAGGGAGATCTCCTAACCTCTCCCCTCTCCCTTATACAGGGAGCTCCCCTCACCTCACCCTTTTATACAGGGAGCTCCCCTCACCTCAACCTTCTTATACAGGGAGCTCCCCTCACCTCTCCCTTATACATGGAGCTCCACTCATCTTTCCCTTCTTATACAGGGAGCTCCCCTCACCTCTCCCTTCTTATACAGGGAGCTCCCCTCACCTCTCCCTTCTTATACAGGGAGCTCCACTCACCTCTCCCTTCTTATACAGGGAGCTCCCCTCACCTCTCCCTTCTTATACTGGGAGCTCCCCTCACCTCTACCTTCTTATACAGGGAGCTCCACTCACCTCTCCCTTCTTATACAGGGAGCTCCACTCACCTCTCCCTTCTTATACAGGGAGCTCCACTCACCTCTCCCTTCTTATACAGGGAAATCCACTCACCTCTCCCTTCTTATGCAGGGAGCTCCCCTCACCTCTCCCTTCTTATGCAGGGAGCTTCCCTCACCTCTCCCTTCTTATACAGGGAGCTCCACTCACCTCTCCCTTCTTATACAGGGAGCTCTCCTCACCTCTCCCTTCTTATACAGGGAGCTCTCCTCACCTCACCCTCCACACGCCCAGATTCACATCATGGCAAGGTCACCATGGGAACCAGAGAGGGAGCAGCTGGCTGCTGACTCGGAAGGCAGCCAAGAATATGCACATCAAGAAGGCAACACGCCAAGGAAAGGCCTTAAAGATCAAGGAGCCATTTTATTTTACCCCGAGGGCGGGGCGGCACAAAACCCATCCAATTGGCAGGATGCAGGCTGGGCCCTCTTAATAACATTAGGGGCCCCGGGCAAAGCAGTGCACGGGGCCCGGCCTACACGGTCGCTCCCAGCCTCCCACGCGCTCACTGGCAGCAGCAGGCACCGAAAGTGCTGCACTGCTAGGCTGCGAGCGGTTGTGCCGCGAGCCGGGGTGCCGGGCGGAGAGCGAGCGGAGCCGGGGTGCCAGGGTGTCGGGCGGAGAGCGAGCGGAGCCGGGGTGCCGGGCGGGCGGAGAGCGGAGCCGGGGTGCAAGGCGGGAGGAGAGCGAGCCGGGGTGCTGGGCGGGCGGGCGGAGAGCGAGCGGAGCCAGGGTGCCAGGCGGGGGGGGGGGGGGGAGCATTGGTGGGCACTCATGGGCCGGGCACGTGGGGCCCCCCTATGCTGTGGGGCCCCTGGGCAACTGCCCAGCGTGCCCATACGTTAAGACGGCCCTGGATGCAGGGGTGGAGGGTTAACCCCTTGCATTCCTCAGGCATGTGAAGTTTGGCTCTGTATACTACCCCAGGGGTGGCCAACTCCTGTCCTCAAGGGCCACTAACAGGTCAGGTATTCAGGATATCCCGGCTTCAGCCCTAATACCTGACCTGCTGGTGGCACTTGAGAACTGGAGTTGGCCACCACTGTTAGCCATGGTTATTATGGAATCCTGTCCTGTTTATGTTTTTAGACTGTTGCTAATAAGGGGTTACTATAATATATATAATGCGCGCGGATGTGTACATATTCACATAGCGCAGGCAAGGACAATGGCAGAGCCGCGCAATCTTTCCTGCTCGCGCCCCCCCCCCCCTGCTTCCCACCCTGCTCGCGCTCCCCCCCCCCCCCCCTTCCTTTCCTCCTCTCCGGCTCCCGGCGTCAAATGAGGTCGCGGGGTCACGTGCCAAAGAGAAGGTAAGTTAGTTGCAGAGGCCTCATGCGATCCCCCGGCATTAATTTAAATGCCTTGGGGGAAGAACCCGGGACACCTGCAGCAGCCCGCGACCACCCCCCCCCTAAATAATTTTGCGCCCCCCAGTTTGCGCACCGCTGGACTATGGTATAATTGCTTATTTAAATGGGCTGACGGAGTGGCTCAGTCGCTGCCTTTGAATCTAGTGGCTCTGGGAAAAGTCCCTTTATCTCCCTGTGCCTCGGGTCAAGCAATTAGATTAGAAGCTCTTCGGGGCAGGGACTTATTGTGCCTGCATACATTTCTACAGTGTGTTCAGCACTGGGTAATTTGTCAGTGCTATATCTTCTACTATATATTTCTGAAAGCATTGTACGTATGTATGTTTCACTGTGTTCCCTGTCCCTAGCGGCAATCTCATTGGTCCCTTGGCCCGCCCGCCCCCGCACACCTCTCATTGGCCTCACACACTCACACCACCCCCTTGACCCGCCCCCCACACCTCTCATTGGCCTGAGGCGGAGTGACGGGCCAAAGGTCCAAAAAACACACACACACACACACACACACCTCTCTCTCTGTCCTCTCCCCCCCCCCATCACACTCACCTTCCCCCCTCCCCGGTGCTCCACTCACCTCCGCTACACTCACCTCCCTCCCGCTCCACTCCCTCCTGCTCCACTCCACTCACCTCACCTCCCTCCCGCTCCACTCACCTCCCTCCCGCTGCACTCCCTCTCCACTCACCTCCCTCCACCTCCACTCACCTCCCTCCACCTCCTACTCTACTCACCTCCCTCTCCACTCACCTCCCTCCACCTCCTACTCTACTCACCTCCCTCTCCACTCACCTCCCTCCCGCTCCACTCCCTCCCGCTCCACTCACCTCCCGCTCCACTCACCTCCCGCTCCACTCAACTCCTGCTCCACTCAACTCCCTCCCGCTCCACTCACCTCCCTCCCAGGCGCGGGGACTGGCAGTGGGCAGGGCAGCCTGTCGCTGCCACGCGGCACCTAAGATAGCGGCGGACGGAAGGACCCCCTTCCTCCCTCGCGGACCAAGTAACATTGCAGCGGCCGGAAGGAGAGGTCCCGCTCCACTCACCTCCCTCCCGCTCCACTCCCTCCTGCTCCACTCACCTCCCGCTCCACTCACCTCCCTCCCGCTCCACTCCCTCCCGCTCCACTCCCTCCCCAGCGCGGGGACAGGCAGTGGGCAGGGCAGCCTGCCGCTGCCACACGGCACCTAAGATGGCGGCGGACGGAAGGACCCCCTTCCTCCCTCGCGGACTAAGTAACATGGTGGCGGCCGGAAGGAGAGGTGACGTGTGTGTCACTGTGTGTGTGTGACACTGTGTGACACTGTGTGTGTGTGTGTGACACTGTGTGTGACACTGTGTGTGACACTGTGTGTGTGTGTGTGTGTGTGTGTGTGGGACACAGTGTGTGTGCCCCCCCCCTCCTGTCCACTCTCCTCCCTCCTGTCCACTGTCAACCCCCTCCTGTCCACTCTCCCCCCCTCCTGTCCACTCTCCTCCCCCTCCTGTCCACTGTCCCCCCCTCCTGTCCACTGTCCCCCCCCTGTCCACTACCCCCCCTCCTGTCCACTACCCCCCCCCCTCCTGTCCACTGTCCCCACCCCCTCCTGTCCACTGTCCCCGTCCCCTCCTGTCCACTGTCCCCGTCCCTCCCCCCACCTTTTCCTAGCGGCAAATTTAACTCACGGGCAACGCCGGGTCTCTCAGCTAGTAAGAAATATAAATCATTTATATGGTCTCCATGATACAGAAAGGCAAACAGGACAGGTCAACATTTGGTGCAAAGTGGACACATTGGGCAAAGCTGAAATGCTCAGACTGTAATGTACAGCTGTAGCAAACCTTAAGGTCAGCGCGTCCGCATCCGGGCACGGTCCCGTGAAGATCACGGCCCGAACAGATTAACGTTCCAATCCGGAAGCATGGAACCCCCCTAACCACCCCCAGTGTCAGATTTCCCATTAAGCCCGTTAGGCCCGGGCCTAAGGCGGCAAAAAAGTCGGTCCCCATTTGCATTTGCCGCACTCTCGGCCTATCGGACGTGGTGGGAAGGGACTTATTTACCTGTGCCGGCCTCCTCCGTTCTGCCGCCCTGCTTCTCCTTCAAAATCGAGCGTCAAATGACACCGCGGACATCAAATGAAGTCATGACGTCGCGTTACCATGGTAACGCGACACCGTGCGACGTCACGTTGGTGACGTCCGCGCCGTCATTTGACGCTGGATTCTGAAGGGGAAGCGGGGCGGCAGACACAGGGCGGCAGACACAGGCAGGTGCCTAAGGGCGGCGGATTTGAAAATCTGCCGCAAGCTCCCCCCCTCCCAGCTCGTTCGCAGCAGACACTGTCCGTCCCCCGTCCCCCCCTGCCCCCCCAGCACTGCAGACACTTGCTTTTTTGGCCATGACGTTGGGACAGTAAGTCTTGCTACATCTGTATAGCGTGTGAATTATTAAAATGAGTCATTACATGCTCATTATATCATCAGCCAGGAATGTTACTACTAGCAATGCAGCATCGCCCTTCTCTTGGCCCTTTATTGAATAGGTAGAACATTTTTTGGCCGAGATAATGTCGATGCTTATAACATTATTTTTAACAGGGCCATTAAATTGTAGTTTCATGGCGCAGTGATTCCCGTTTGTAAGAAGTGCTTTTATGTTCAAAGCACTCATTGGGGTCTATTTATCTTCCGACTGCAAAAGTGAGAGAAAAAATAAAACAACACCAGATTTATTAAGGTCTGAGTAATTGGATGCATCTTTGCACCTCGGCAAATTCTTCTAGCAGCAAAACTGGTGAAAATGTGGAGAAAGTAACAGTACCAGATTTATCAAAGAACAAAGATTCCATTGAACCCAATAGGATTTTTTATTTTTTAAAAATCTGGTGCAGTTTTTTTTTTGCATTGGTTTTGCACCAGTTGTGGAGTTGTCGTATTAGCGTTTTTGCTCTCTAAGATGCAGCGGATATGGTCAGTATACTTACATATACAGGCGGTCTTCTCTTTCGACGGAATGCGTCCCGCTAACCACCGTCGGGTAACGGACCGTTGGATTGCGAGTCCCATGTTAATTGGCGGCGGTGACCATCGGATAAGCGGCTCCGGCGTTGGATAAGGCATCCGTCGGAAACCGGGGACATTGGTAGGCGAGGATCCGCTGTACATAGTCTTCTAAGGAAATACATCGTAAAGAGTAGAATGAAGGAATTTTCTGTAGAGATGATCAGCTCCAATCTGGGATTTTTCCAATGTTACCTTTTCGATGACGTGTCTCATGGCAGCGAACGGGATGGGTCTATTATTTTTTTTTACCTTATTCAATTGAAGACAAAACCAGCCAATCAACAAGAAAAAACATCTGATGTGACCCAATCAAAATAGAACGGATGACCATGCACAAAACACAATTATGAAAGTGCCATTGTAACATAAATAAAACAGTGAAATAAATATGGAAGAGAATATCAATAGAATCCAAATGGGGGGATACCGAGCAGAGCACCCCACCTGGAGCCCAACGGGAGGGGACATCTGTTATCTGGACCAAGACCTTAGAGGACCATAGTGGATGAGCTCTGTTCAGATACCATTGTGGACGAGCGCCTGGGACAGTGAAGCCTAGCGACAGGGATAGTAGCATTGCAAATCTGTACAAATCATCTGATACTTATTCACTTCCCTTTAAACAAGTATGAAAACAGATCTAATAGAACACTGTGGCTGGGTCATGTACAATGCTGTCGGAATATGCTATACTCCGTTCCTGCATAACACTACTTATTTGCCCTTCATTTCTGCTCGATTCTGAAATGCAGTAAAGTAATGTTACCATGCAATTCACTTGACTCTCATTACAATAAGCTAATAACACATCCCCATCCTGAATAACTGATATAGGCATTACATGCGAACCAGGTGGCATCTTTTCGCGCTTACAAAGGCTGGGAAATGACAGCTTCATTGAAACAACACTAGATTTTTGTCTGTTCCAGACACATTGAAATTACACTAAATAAATGTGAACGTCCCCCACTCACTGTACTTTACTTATCCACCCACCAAGCTTATCAACAAAGCAGGAGAAGAAAAATATCCCTTCTATCCATTGTGCTATACTTAGGGCTGGTTTAGCGAGTACACAGAAAGAAGTGCCCGGGGCTTCTCATATGGAAGTCTCCGTTTTCTTCACTAAGTGATCATTTAGCATACATTACCAGCACAGATTTATCAGTTAAGTGCTGGGAAAGCCAATAATGACAGTTATGTGTAGATTTACGTGCACCTCCAACCTAAAGTCCCCCATAATGAGACAGCTATTTCTGAATGTGTTCTTGGCTCTCTTCTTCCTCACCCGCAGGCTATACGCTGTGTCGGCTCTTTACTGTATGGTTTGCTTTAAGGCTTCGGGTTCTGAGATGGCCGGTGAAAGGGTTAATGCAGCATGCTAAGTGGTGTTCCTGCAAGGCGGTAAAGCAGGTATAAAAAGTGATGCACGTAATGTTCTCATTTGCTCTTCTGCGACCAGGATCACAATAGCTGTAGTTTAACCCCTTCAGCACCCTAATGGCATACTGTGAATATCCAAATAATTGCCACCCCAGGGGCCCCTTGCTCGTTTTTTTAGGAGTTGTACACGATCCGATGACGTATTACTCTGCGGGGGGTGGACCGCGCCCTCCTTGTGATATCCGGCCCGGCGGCCGGAAACAGAAGTCGCATCAAATGACGTGGAAGTGTTTGATGGGCTGAAACATCTCGGGAACATTTATGGTACCATAAATGGCTGACCCTCGTAGGACTATAGTGTACTAGCAACAGTGACATGTTTAAGGGGTCACATCTGAGTGATTGACGCCTTTTTAACCAAATCTGACACCTATAGAGATGTAGCAGCTGCAAAACCCTTGCTATTGCATGCAATGTCTTGAATATAATGTATAACCCTGCTCACTTAATGCAACTAAGTATTTGTAACCGTGTATTTGTCATCGTAACTCTGTGCCCAGGACATACTGTACCTGAAAACGAAAGGTAACTCTCAGTGTATTACTTCCTGGTAAAACATTTTATAAATAAATAAATTACATAGTTTTGCAACTCGTGGCTCCGAATCACAGGGCAATGCTTTAAAATTGGCGCCAGAATTACAGTAACGTGTTTTCTGTGCAATAGCTAGAATAATATGGGCTGCTACATCTGTAAATATTTTTAAATGTTTTTTTGTTTTTTTTAGTGGTACTCTGTGTAGCGCCTCTTTATTCGGCTATAAAGAGTGTCACATCGAGGTGTCTTATACAGTGGTGCTCAGTGTCTCTATTTACCTTCTCACGGTGTTGTCATCTGGGCTGGCAGGGCGCATATGCTAAGAGGTGGTGAAGAAGGGTGCCAGGAACTTTATTGGTACAAACAAGAGCTATATTCGTTCCATGGATTAGGTTCCACAAATAAGGACATCTTCCCTTCAGACAATAATGACAGGCAAATAATACTGTTGAATTAGGTATTCTTTCCCAAACAGTTCTCACCACTATCCTAAGGAGGTTCTGGACTTGGTACCCTTCGCATTGGGTCTGCATAGTATTCGCTGTCCCTGCATTTGGATTTGCCTTCTTCCCACCAGGACATGTGGTAGAGATATGTCCATCATCGGGGATACATATGCCGTCCCCCTGAGGAGCACCCTCTTTATCCCAAGGCATCAGAAGGGGCTCCCATTTAGAACTGGTCAGCATGGTCAGATCCCGGGGGGCTTTGCAACCCTTTATTTAGAAGGATTCCCCCTGGAGTACCATTCATCCTCCTCTTTCAGGGCAGACAACTAATCTCGGACCATTGCTATGGGCTATGAGTAGAAGGGGCACGTTCCATAACTATAAAGTTATAAAGATGACCAGACATCCTTAAACATGTAGCGTTACACATAAACAGGATTTACACTATGTACAGTGAGATCCCTCCTATGTGACTTCTTCAGGATTCTGAATCTAGAATCTTCTAGATTCAATATATATACCTACTCATGACATTACTGGTCACTATGCATAGAAGGGGAGTGGTTTCTGCAAAGTCATCCTATTACAGGTGGCAGACTAGACACCTAGAAGGTTTGACATTGCTAATTTTCTGCCTAGTAACCCTGTACCATGTAATGGGAGAGGGGCGTTACGCTTTCCAAGCACATCATGTTAAACCTTTAAGGCTCTTAAACTTTTAAGTAAAAATTGTAATCCCTCATTTGTAAACATGGTGATCTGAGACTTGGTAGGGTTTTGATTTAGTCTTTTGTCTGATATCACTGTGTTCAATAAGGTTTTGCACCACAAGTGCCCCTCTCTTACGCCCTACACTTATCTTTATTGGTTCAGGATAGGCTAAGCACTTGATTGGCAAACACGACTCTATTCAGAGGACTTCAGAAATGTCATTTGTAATTAATTTGCAAAACAAAGAAAGCCGCTAAATATTTCTTATTCGCATGGTAAAATGTTTTTAAGGAAGCCGATTAGCCTTTCATTCTTTATAATAGTGTGTTTTCTGGCTGCTAGGTGGGATTGCACTTTAAGAAGTAATTACGTCTTTATACTGTTGCTGTATCTCACTTAGGCCTAGATGCACCAAGTTCCATTAATCAGGGCGCATAGCGGGACGTTGCGTAAAACAGGAACAGACGTTATGCTCCCGGAGTTAACATGTATCCTGAAAGCTAATTATATGCACAAACAAAGGCCGTACAGCTACGGCCCCAGTATTTACCCCTGCACTCGCACCTGGCGGCGCGTGCACAGATAAAAGCCGCGATCGGCGGTGTGTAGGGGAGCGATGGGTGTGCGGGGGCGGGGTCATAACGGGGCATATCTGTCCTTCCATTGGCTGCCCGCCGACCACGTGATCTCGTCGCGGCACGGGAGGACAAAATTCTTGTCTTCCCTGCCAGCGTACTGGTCATCGCGCTTTGCGCGCCCACACACACACGGCTACTGGGGCCTGCCCCATAGAGGGCTGTGCTGTGGTGTGTGTTGTGTAAGCCGTAGCGCGGGCCGCAGCGGCCCCTGGGGACCTTGCCTACTACATCACATTAGAATAGGCTTAACTGTATGATAACGTTGCATTGCCTTCCAATAATGTAACGTTGTGTCAATCTGGATGTTACTCCTATCCAGACTCTGAAATAGGTCTTTAGCTTGAGTGGAGAAAAAGAGAAGAGGAAAATAGCGCTATATTGTTTAAATCACGGCGAACGGTGGCGCTAAACCCATTCATGCACGGCAACAGCCATATGTCAACGCCTGAATGGAAGTAACGCCAAGTTTAGCTATGTCCCTGTGTTTAACCTTAATGGACATTAGTAGATAGCGGATAATGTTATAATGCCTCACAAAAAAAATACAGAAATGCCCAGCGCAACATACAAAATGACACAACATATTGTACAATGCTTCAGTGCTAATCTGCTCATGAGTAAGGGCCATTTAGTTAAACACACAGTTAAACCCTTTGACCAAAGCGTTATAAGGGCTGTTATGTAGTGGCCGCGTGTGCTTCGCCATGCGCGCGGCACTTATAATTGCCTGAGGTTAGTTAACCCTTCTATACAAGGGCCGCACGCGCGCACGGCAGTGAGCATGCATCCGGCCGAGAGCGGGGAAGACGGGGAAGAGAATGATTTTGCGCCGCTACCGGCGCTGAAATGTGTGTGTGTGTGTGTGTGTGTGTGTGTGTGTGTGTGTGTGTGTGTGTGTGTGTGTGTGTGTGTGTGTGTGTGTGTGTGTGTGTGTGTGTGTGTGTGCAGAATGTTAATAAATATTTTATTTTTACCAATGTGTTTTTTTTAAATAAATAATAAATTACACACACATACACACACATACACATACATACACATAAATACACCACATAAACACACAAACACACAGTACCTTCACAGCTCACAGCACTCACACAAAGCATGCGGCACGCGCGTTCGCACTGGCACACGCGCGCGCACAGCCGCACAGGCTATATAACAACATTAAGCCTACAGCCAACATCAAGACATGACCAGTATGCGGGTCCTAACTCTACCTGGCATAATTCTCACATACCTCTCTTTTCTGCTGGAGGGAGAAAGACCATACTGGGTCTGTGATTCACAGGGACATGATAAAAACTGCTAATTGGAAAGTGGGGCAGGGAGAGCTTTAAACCATGGGGAGCAGGGGCACACCTCCAAGCAACAACAGCTGCAATAACCCAGCAAGCTCCGGAACCCCAAAACTCACCCTCACATCATATATAAGCATAGATATTAGTGTCAAAAAGCAGTTCTACAGAGCGTGGCAAAATATACAAACAAAAACAGAAAATCAGCACATACAAACATACAAAGTGACACAACATATAGTACAATAACTGAGTAAGGGTCATTTAGTTAAACCCTTTGGCCAAAGCGTTATAAGCCTGCAGCCACTTCACAGCATTACCAAACTGCAGGTCCTAACACTACCTGGTAAAATTCTCATGCACCTCTCTTTTCTATTATAATGCCTTGTTTGCATATCACTTGCATCTCATTATCGTTAATGTCTGTTATAGTTACCACTATACCCTTTACAGGAGAATACATAACTTAACCTGACGTTAAGCCAAGTTAAAGTCAAGGTAAGTGTAACTCTGTATGCCCAAAGGACAATACCAAAATGTTAGGTGGCTTAACGGAGCTTAGCGTATCTAGGCCTTAGTATGAAGTATTTCTGAAAGAGAAATGGATTGTACCTTAGTGTGGAGTAAATATATCTTTAGTGGATGATATCAATTTCCAGAAAGAGCTACTTGCTGAGTATTGTGCTCCCTATGAATCTACTTCTGATTCAGTACATTTATACAAATCAGCATGTATCTGTGTAAACAATGACTTGTGCTTGCACCATACAGTATGTAAAAAAGCATTATTTACATATGACATATTGAGTCTTGAAACTTGGCGTTTTTTTAATTCAAATAAAATATGAAAAGGTACAGAGACTCAGAAATACATAATCTGTGCATTTTATAACTCCATCCTAATGCCTAAAGTGTAGGATAATTATTGCATTATTATACTTTATGTGAATAATAATGTAAAGGATAGAAACAATGTGGACCTCATTCTCTCAGATGCAGGAACATTACTGAACCAATCAACTTATGACTGAGCCACTAATTGAGCCAGCTGTGCTGAAGTAGGGATATCCTGAAAACCTGGCCTGTTTGCGACCCTCGAGGACTGGAGTTGTGCAGGCCTGGCTTAGAGGTTGAGACTCTAAGAGATCTCTGCAAGTTGGACAAGGCGTCTTTGCTTTGAAAATAAACCATTTCTAACCTTGAACAGACACTGGGTGAGTTAGTGGATGGATGTAAAGGTAATTGGCATAATATTTTTCTGTCCTATTTTTTGACACACACAGCCTGCAGAGTTCCACACACACCGTCTGTAAGGAATGATTGTCCCTAAACATACCACATGCTGGGATCCATAGTGTAGGTACAAAATATGTTTTGCGGATCCTCTGCATTAAATAACTACAATTTTTGGAGCAATCACTATCCATACAAACTCATGATGTGAACAAAGAAAATGTCGCATTTGGTTACTATATGGTGGTATCCCAAGATGAGGAAAGAGGAAAGAGTCAGAAGACCTATTAATTATAGACCTTAATATTGGCTGGAGATCCGGAAGAAGGATGGTCTTTAAAACATAAAAGAAAAGGCATTGTTTACTTGGATATTGCAAGGGTCTCAAGGAGTTCTGCTGACTAAGAAATGGAAATTGTGGATTTCTTCAACGTGAAGTGGGTGTGTAGGACAAAGCAGTAAAGCAAGGTACACTACCGGTGTAGCTGAGAATAGAAAGTGATCCTGATAATGTTACCAAGGGAGGATCCAGTAATCCCATGGGAAAGGAAAACAGCTCTATAGCATTAACTATATTCTTTCTGCCTCCTCTGCTCTCCGTACTGTATGAGACAACAAACACATCACATTTTCCCAATAAACTTCAACCCTTGCCCACAAATTTTGTTAGGCAAAGGTTGCAGACCCTCATTTTCTGCCACATGTGTTGATTTTTAAAATTGCCTACTGCTACATTAACTCTGACCTTGGTCACCCTGTTATTGGGACCGTGACAGCTGTCATAAATCTCTCCGGTAGGGGAACCACAAACCTCCAGACCTTGCTTCCCAACTTTTCCTTTATCTTCCTGCTGGCAATCATAGATGAATACCTTCTACCGTCAACAGCCCATAAATATTGCACACATTTTCAATACTAAGAGCTGCTAAAAGTTTATTGCACTTATAAAATAAGTAGAAGGAAATGCTTTCCGATTCATATTTATGTATCTCTGAGGAGATGGCTGGGTGATTTATATATTCCATTTTAGAATGCATTCTCTGTATCTCTAGGTCTCTCTACACCGGTATTTCCCTTCAGTGCTGTCTACTGGTGTATTCTCTTTATTTTGCTGCATGTGGCATATATATGTAGATTTGCTGACAATGCAGGCTTGCGCTTTACATCTGGTTACAGTACATTAGAATAATACCAGGGTAGTAGGGAGCCAATTCAGGTTATAAAGCACATCAGAAATTCTTCTCCCAGTCATCTAATGCATGAGATTTTACAGGAGAATGAAGTTCATCTATAAACTGGTCACAATAAAGACATTGGGGCCTATGCAGAGAGCAGCGAATTTTAAAATTGGCGAGTTTATTAAAAAGTAGCTTTTTTGGAGAGTTTTATTCTCCATATGCAGAAATGTGCGAATTCTGCTATGTTTAACATGAATGCGTGTGGCGAGTTTAAATTGGCGAGATGCGCGCTTCAGAAATGTGTAAAAAAAAAATCGCGCCTTTTTTTCCCTTTGCAATGGCCGCGAGCGGCAGCTTCTTGCCAATTTTTTCTGGCGAGGCAAAAAGGAGACAATCGCGCCATTTTATTGGCGCGAACAGCCGCTAGATGCCGTTCGCGCCTCTCTGCATTAGGATATTTTTAAAACTGGCGAGATGGAGGTTCTCGCCAGCCGCGAGGCGAGTTTTAGAAATAGAAAATGAAAAATTGGCGCGTTTTTCGTAATTCGCCATTTTCTGATGTTTTCTGCGCGATTTTCTCCAAAAAATGGCGAATTTCGAAATAGCGCTGCTCTCTGCATAGGCCCCTTTGTAAGAAAACCCGACAACTGCCTTGGATTATACATAGTATAATAAATATTAAATGGCAGAATTAGGAAAAACTTGTAATTATACAAGATTTAACATAGCCAAATGGGCTACTCATTATTTTAAATGCTCTGATAGCATGGACAGAGATGATACTTATATACTTTTGTCTAGTTATCTGGGATTTAGAGCTGAATACTTTCAAGACCAATCATTTCACTTTCTTAACCCTACTGCTGTGAGAGGGTCCTGCAACACATTTCAAAGCAGCAAATGGGCAAAATGCTTAAAGAGGGGACATATGTGTCTTACATCAAGTTCTTCCTTCACCCAGCTTGATACTTGTAAGACCAGCAGGTGCTAGTCTCTCATTTCCGGTTTGGGTTAAATGTGCTGTATGTTTATTTATGTGTGACATAAAGAGAAGAAGAGACAGGTTCTCTGATAGGAAGGACATACACAGAAACAAATACATGTAGCCCCTTCTTTGGGGACTACAATTTCAGTAAAGGGGTTAACGGCATTAATGGGTTAACAGCGTTGGCTCACTCAGGTTACTCTCACCCATCATGTGATGTAGGATGGCTGTGCAGAAGGGATTGCTACTCCCATGTATATCTTGTGACCTGTGATGTCACTATAGGGGGTATAGGGGGCATATATAGGTCCACACTATGTTCTAGAAGCAAGTTCTTAAGAGTTCTGACTGGAGTCCCCACTGTGACTCTTGTATATAGGTTTCTGTGTATAGCCAAGTGTATTAAAATGTGTTCTGTCAACATTTGTTGTTTTCAGTTAGGAATGGGCCCATTAAGTAAGCACCATAAGTAAAGGTCCTCGATTGTTCTCACTATTGAAAAGGATGAAGCATGCTTTTGGTAAGAAGTTCTAAGCATAGTAACTGCAGACTATGTTTGCAGCGGCCCAACCAGAAGGTTCCTTGTACATTCCAGATTAAATAGGTATGGAGCGTCCTTGTCTGGCTCTTAAGGAGTCTCCATCAGATAGACTGTTTACATGGCTGTCCTCAGGGTCTCAAACATTTTCAGGGTGCTAGATCCATGTAGGCTAGACATAGATATGCAGATGGAATACAGATGGGCGCAAGAAACTTCTATAATAGAAACAACAAGCTTTATTCACATCTGTTGATAATGCGCCACATACAAGGGCAGGCTTCACATAGACATTGAATACAAAAAAAGAAGCGCAAACTGACTGCTTCACCAAATAGTGTGTAACCCTGCTTCCCCCCCAGACTCTACGGTGGTGTCTAGGGTGCATGAGGGCAGATTACATGCGGTGTGGTGGTGCATACCTGTGAGGAACAGGAGGGCCTGAGTTTCCCGCGATGTTATTGGGGAGCCAGGACCGGGCTTCTGGGGTGGTAGCCTCCATGATCTCTTAGTGGTGCAGCGCCTCCATCTTCTATACTCCCAGGAATATGGGACAGGACCTGTATAGAAGAACCCCTTCGGTCCCAGGGTAATAGCTTCCAACTCACACACAGTCTTTGGTACAAAGGATAGTCTCTTTATTGGCAGATCAGCAACTCACAAATGTAGTGGCGCCCAGCAGCCGCAACAACAACAGCAAAGCCATGCTAATTACTCCGCTCTCCTCCCACACAGATATTTCCTCCTCTCCTTCCCTCCAAGTCTCTCCTCCGACAGGATGGTCTGGGCTGGGGCTTCAATACCCTGCGGCCCACCTCCGAGGTTATCCTCGCGGTGGGGATTGGATTCTCCCCATCACCCCAGGCAGGGGGGTGAGGGGCATTGGTCCACCAGGTCTATAATGCTATCAGCTCTTCTCAAAGTGGCTGAGTCTCTCCACTCCTCTCTCTGCTCCTGCATGGCTGCGCAGGTGAGACCGCGGTCTCCTCCAACTCCTTGGATCGATTCGCAGGACTCACTACTCAGACAGACCCACGGCAGACTCGTCACTACAGGAGTTGGCTGCTAAATATAGAGCTAGCCCCACCTCTCGTGATGTCAGCAGAACCTTCCCTCTTGCTCACGCCTGCAGCAGAGTCCAGGCCTGCATCTACCACTCAGGGCAGGGCTATGAAGGGGGAAAACCCATGATGATTACTGGTGCCTGATCGTAACAGGACTTACAACAGTAGAAGGGAGATAGGTATAGCCTGTGCTGTTTACAGGGGGCTACAAGTGTAACAAAAACAAAAAGTGCTCCTCAGTGCTGCTAAAACAATAGGTCCCTAGGAACATGTGACATAATGTACGTAAAAATTAAAGCGCAATTGACTGAGTATTGTTTGATATACAAACAATATAAACCAATATGTGGTTCATATTGTTGCAGTGACCTTACACCTGCTATACAGACCAAAGTTTCTGAATGCCTCTCTGGAATATCATCCTGGATGGCCATCCGCCGAGTGAAACTTAACATGGCAAAAACAGAGCTCCTTATACTTCCTCCCAAACCTGGCCCTACTACCTCCTTCCACATTGCTATTGGAAATACGATCATTCACCCAGTAGCCCAAGCACGCTGCCTAGGGGTTACACTTGATTCCTCTCTCTCATTCTCCTCTCATATTCAAAACGTTTCTAAAACTTGTCGCTTTTTCTTCCGCAATATCACAAAGATACGCCCTTTCCTCTGTTACTCTACTGCTAAAACTCTGACTCAGGCCCTCATTCTCTCACGTCTCGATTACTGCAACCTCCTGCTGTCCGGCCTTCCTGCCTCTCACCTGTCTCCCCTACAATCTATCCTAATCACTGCTGCCAGAATCACTCTACTCTTTCCTAAATCTGTCTCCGCATCTCCCCTCCTGAAATCCCTCTCCTGGCTTCCGATCAAATCCCCTATCTCACACTCAATTCTCCTCCTCACTTTTAAAGCTTTACATTCTTCTGCCCCTCCTTACATCTCAGCCCTAATTTCTCGCTATGCACCATCCCGACTCTTGCGTTCTTCTCAAGGATGTCTTCTTTCTACCCCCTTTGTATCTAAAGCTCTCTCCCGCCTTAAACCTTTCTCACTTTCTGCCCCACATCTCTTTAATGCCCTTCCCCTCAATACCCGACTAGCACCCTCTCTATCCACCTTTAAGACCCACCTTAAGATACATCTGCTTAAAGAAGCATATGAATAGCACTGGATAATCATGGACACATGATACATAAAGCTTGGCCCCCTGCAGACGCTCTTACTAGAATTCCCTCCTACTGTCTCTGTACGTTCTCCCTACCTACCAATTAGATTGTATGCTCCTCGGAGCAGTGACTCCTCTTCCTTAATGTTACTTTTAAGTCTGAAGCACTTATTCCCATGATCTGTTATTTATATTATTTGTCATTTATATGATATGTATTACTACTGTGAAGTGCTATGTACATTTATGGCGCTTTATAAATAAAGATATACAATACAACACAATACAGTGTCAATAAGTTAATAAAGCACTCACAATATTACTGATGATACTGCTGCGGCTCATTTTATTCTAACACATCGCCGTTTTTTTCCTGGCTTTTTTCTCGAATGCGACGCACTTCACCGGGAGCATGCCGCATTCATTTTGCGTTCTCAGCCACGGGTCATGCGCGGGTCATGAGCGGTTGACGCGCGGTTGATGCGTTTATTGAGAATGGTTCGGATTTAATAGGTTGCAATTCTTCACGTGTCCGCCAGATGGCAGATATTCATGAATTGTAATGCGCATGCGCTTCAGTAATGTGTCGACTTTCGTTTAAAAAAGATACCACAGTGTGCTATTGTAAATTGGCCTTGAGACTGAATGAAGAGGTTGCAATAATGTATCAATTTAGGCTTTTCATATTAAAGAAAGGCATAGACCAGTTTCGGTTACAGTATTCTCCAGAGACCCGCCGCCCGCCATGAGTGTTCAAGTGCTGCCCGTTTTCCAAAAAAACGACAGAAGTTACGCGTATTTGATATGGGCCGCGATTAATGCAACAGATAAGATGGCAACAGTTGTTCAAATTTATCAGTATTTTATCGAAAACTATGACTTTTACAAATTTTCGCCAGCTCCTCATGCGTGGAAGCGTGCAATAAGGAAAAGGTTATGTAGCGATCCCTGTTTTTATCGTATTGAGCCACAATTTATTGGAGGGTATTGGTGTGTATCACCGGCTTTTTCCTGTATCTATGATCATGCAGACAGCAAAAGGCGAAAGGTCGTGTTAAAACCAACTAGGAAATGACAGTCGCTGCCGAGCAATGCACCAGCACCGGCTTCCAATAACGGTCCCACCGTCAGTGACAACCCTTGCTGTCTGTCCAGCAAGCCTGAGCCGGATTCCCCGTGCAGTTTCGATCAAGCTTGCATGTACCTAAGCGATTTCCAGCCTCATCAGCTGACTACAGGTGTAGTAGTCCCGCTGCCAACTATCGACGTGGATGATCAGGAACACTGGACTGGCAGTGGCCTAGCGCCGGTGCCAGCTGAATGGGAAATTCTATGGTGAGTATTGTTGCCGTATTATTTTCTGTGTTTTTTTTTTTTTTGACAATACAGTATCAATATCGGTGCGATTCAAAAGTCAAGCGATTCTCCTGTAAGCAATATCATTCTTGAAACGCATATGCGTGTCATTACATCGACGGTAGGCGCATGCGCATGTGAACAGGAGACGCCCCCCGAGAAAATTATTGGTGGGACTGGCTGGGAGCGTCTTTAGGGGACTGACCATTACAGTAAAACTTTTCTTTTTGTTTTTCCTCAGAAAAGAAAACGGCTAATGGAGGGATTTCGATGGATAATATCGCTTTGTGTAACAATGCCTGCACATTGCTGAATCGGATTTAAAAAACCACGTACCGGAGTCTACAGTTTAGTGGCCGCTTTTATTGATTAGGATAGAATACTGTACCTGAAAAAGTATGCTGATGTTTTCCGGCCGTACAGTATACAATACTTTTTTATATAATGTGTAATTAAACCCGAAAAAATAAAAACTATGCATTTATTCTACATGTATTACAGTACTGCACATACAGTATGTGTCTTCTATACAGTGCCAGTACATACAGTACAGTACAGTATGTGTCTTCTATTTTTTTTAATACTCTTGTACTGAGCATGCCTACAGTATACAGCACAGTATGCCTGGACAGTAGTGTACATTCTAGAAACACTGTATTTTGTTACAGTAGCAAAGGAGCCAATGGAACAATGTAAAACAAATCAACATGTTCTTTTATTGGTGGAGTAAGTGCAAAAACGTTTATTTACAAATACTGTACAATGTAGAAACATTTTAAGTGCACAGCAATTCAAAACATCAACAGGTGTATGGCTTACTGCTAGTGAAAACATTTATGTACAGAAAGTAAAAACATTTACAGTCAGTCAGTATGGTTTACAGTCACATGTTATAAAAACAAATTCTTTATTCATAAAATATACAAAACGCAACATCTCCTTTATTAAAGAACGGCAAGTCAAAACATACAGAATACAGTGGGATGTGTGCAAAACAGTCAGTCAAGCCTGCACCAGTACAGTCCTTGAGGGCAGCAAACAGGCCCGGTTTTCAGTTTGCGGCCCTCGGCGACTGGAATTGTGCTGGTCCTGTGTATGTGTACAGCAAGTTAAAACATTTCTGTATAAATACAAGTTAAAAAACACACAACATCTCCTTTATTTAAGTACAGCAGGTCAAAACATGAACAGTACAGTTCAGCACAACAGTATGGTCTTACAGTACCCGTGATTAAACCAGAAAGTCCACCAGATTGTCCGTCCATGGCCGATTCCTTGCATGGCGCAAAACGCCATTAATGCAGTCTCAAACGCCTTTCATTACAGGATCTGTAATTGTATAAAAGCGCTGCAATTCCTCCAGAATGTTCTTTCTTCAATTGGCAGGAAGCGCCTTTTTTACGCGATTTCCTTCGTAGTTCACTCTGAAGGCCCAGTCGCAGTACAACGAGTAGGGCACATGGTGCTTAAAAAGTAATAAGGCATACTTGTGTGGTGCACCAGCACTCATCACCCTATACTTCTCCCTGAGCGCCGGTTGCAGATCGCACAGGCTGATGTCGGGCACCGTATCAAGGCGAGCGAATGTAGGTCTTCTGGGAGCGGGTGTGCTTGAGGCGACAGGCGAGGGTAGGTTGTCTGGGAGGAAGCTTTCCTCCTGTCTTGGTCGCTGTGTTGTCTCCTGGCGTGGTCTAGCCGGGGTTGTCATGTCCTCCTCAACGGCATACATGTACACTTCATCTTCTGGTTGAGAGGGTGCGCTTGGTGATGGAAGGGTGTAGCTGCTCCCATTCATCATATCCATGCCACCCTCCTGCTCCGACATTGGGGAAACAGGGGCATGAACACTGAGCAAATGATGTATACCCGCTATGTCAGCCTCTATCTTCTCCATCCGTCGATCCATATGTTGCATCCGTTGATCCATATTTAGCATGGTCTCCAGAAGCAGATCTATCTTTGCCAGCACAATAGAGTTCCCGGGGAGATCCACACTTATCCCATTCAGCATCCGGTCTAACGAGCTGCTTCTTGTGCATGGCATGTGAACATCTGGGTGGTTGGGTACAACGCAGGATGAGCTGGGGGTTCCATGGAGAGAAGCGGCAGCGTCGTCGAAGAGGGATGGAGAAAGTGACCTTTGGATTTCCGGGCGAGAAGCAGAGTCGTCTGTGGGTTTCCGGGAGAGCGGCGGCAGCATCGAGGACGAGGGGTGCAGAAGACGAGCTGAAGATTTCTGGGACAGCGGCGGCAGAGTCGTCGAAGCGTATGTGAGGAAGTGGTCTGTGGGTTCGATGGGTTGGCTCCCATTCGTTTTGCGTCGAGAGTACATCACCGTATTTCTTCTTGACATAATAAGGCTGACGTCTATTAAAACCCTTAGCCTTTGGGGTCAGCAGAAGGTTTTCTTTATTGGCCTGTCGCTTTGGCCTTGGCGTGGAAACAGCAACCGCCTTTCGCTTTTTCTGCATGACAGGCACGGCAGAGGCGAGTGGGTTCCTGCGTCCGTAGAATCGGGGTTGATCCATGGAAGCAGATGACACAATGCAGTATCTGTACAAGGGCAAGTTCAGATAAAGATCATCGAGTGCTGGGCTATGCAAAATGTGTAACCTTTTATGCATGGCGGCGAGGTACAGGTGTTGAAAGTGGGCGTACTCTAATGTGAGTCATTACCGTATAAATACACCATCCATTTTGTGGATTCACTGCACATTGAATACACATTGACTAAACATCGAATATACATTCTTGTGTTTGTATTTCTTTCTACGCGCAGAAATGCCTGTTAAAAAGATTTCCAAGGATCTCAGCATGCGAATTAAGGAGATGTACATGAGCGGACACCGAATTGCTGCTATCCAACGCTGGTTAGCTACTTCTGGCCTCGTTGTGCCAGCAACCACAGTGAGCTATCATGCACATGGAAAAACAGAGAACGCAAAAAGGCACCAAGGGTAACTAACGCGTAAGTATATTTATACAACTTAAAAATTTTTTTTATATAAAATAATGTACTGTAGATCTACAGTACTGTGCAGTATCTAATATTTTTGTTATTTCTGTAGATTTATATTACAACAGTATATATATTTTGTATATTTATATTTATATTACAACAATATATATATTTTGTATACTGTATTTATATTTATATTACAACAAAATATATATTATGTATACTGTATTTATATTTATATTACAACAGTATATATATTGTGTATACTGTATTTATATTTATATTACAACAGTATATATATTTTCTATATTTATATTTATATTACAACAATATATATATTTTGTATACTGTATTTATATTTACATTACAACAGTATATATATTTTCTATATTTATATTTATATTACAACAATATATATATTTTGTATACTGTATTTATATTTATATTACAACAGTATATATATTTTCTATATATTACAACAGTATACTGTATATATTTTGTATATTTAGATTTATATTACAACAGTATATATAGTTTGTATATTTATATTACAACAGTATACTGTATATATTTTGTATATTTAGATTTATATTACAACAGTATATATATTTTCTATATTTATATTTATATTACAACAGTATACTGTATATATTTTTTATATTGCTGCATATTGATACTGTAGAACTGTGCTTGTGGCCTACTGCACTGTAACTCACCGGATTGTTTTTCTTTACATTGTAGGAGACAACTCTTCTGGTGGACAAAATAAGTGAGGAGAATGATGAGAAGAGTGCATTAAGGGTCAAATACACTCTGCAGGAAAATCACAATCTCACTGTATCCGAGACCAGCATAAAGAAGATGAGACGCAGCATTGGATGGAAATATGGACGTGTGAGGTTAGTACTGGACAGTACAGGAGGTAAAAGTGTTGTTTAGGAAACTGTACTGTACCGCTAAAATTATTTATTCCTTGTCATTACAGAGCGTACCCCATGATAAGGGACGTAACCAAAATAAAATGAGTGGTCCAGGCCCAGGCATGGATCGACAGTGGAGAAACGTTTCAGGATTGCATCTTCACTGACGTGTCTACTGTGTCGCTGGAGAGATTTGCAACCTTTGCATTCCACAAAAAAGGTTGCATATCTATGAAGCCGCGGCCAAAACACCCCGTGAAGCTGCATGTGTGGGGTGCCATCTCTAGGCGTGGACCAGGATGCATTGTCATCTTTGAAGGTAAAATATTTAAAATATAATGTAGCCTTATGCACTGTACTGTACTAGTGTAGCCTTACTGTATGCACTGTACTGTACTATTGTGCAGTTTTTTGAGCACTTTTCTTTTCTTGTTATAGGAATCATGAATAAAGCTTTCTTCCAAGACAAAATTGTCCCTGAGATAGTGAAATACATCACATGCGAGTTCCCGGATGGTCACCGTTTCTACTAGGACAATGATCCGAAGCACACAGCGTCAACAGCGCATATCCTTGAGCGCGGTATCAACTGGGTGAAGACGCCTGTTTTTACTGTGTACTGTATCTCTTAAAATAATTGTCCTTTTTTTCCAATGACAGATCGCCAGACTTCAATCCGATCGAAATGGTCAGCTGAAGGACCATATCCGGAAAGTGGTGAAACCCTCCAAAAAGGACGAGTTGGCGAAAGGCATAATGAGTTTTTGGAACGATGTACTCACCGTGGAACGCTGCAATAAATATATAGACCATATTGCGACTGTGTTGCCCATTGTGACGCGCGTAATGGGCAAGCATCAGGAAAGTAGTACTGTACTGTAGTATTGTAAGTACAGTATGATACAGGTAAGTATGGCACAGATTTTTGATTCCTAATAGTCAGAGTATACAGTAGTTACAGTCTTTTCTTTACTGAGAGAGCAGCACCAGCCATCTGGTTACATAGTATTTAACAGTTGTCAGAGTATACAGTAGTTCCAGTATAGACTAGTTTGACAGTACTACAGTAACTGCCTACTAATTGCTCAATTTTTTTCTTTCCAGAGAAAGCAGCACCAGCCATCTACAGTAGTAGTACACATCACACAATGCCATAATACAGTACGCACATAACTGCACTCATTTTTTGTTTTCTTGTCCTTTCAGGAAAAAAGGGTGGCCTGGGGAGAGGTGGGGTGTTGTGTCCAGTCTAATCTGTTTGTACAGTCAAATGTACAGTATATAAACAGCAGTAATGATGTACACAAAACCTCTCCTCTCTCAATGAATTACTGTACTGTACACAGAATGAGGAACAAGATAAAGACGGAAAAAATAATATTACTATATATATATATATATATATTATACATTACAGTATATATTATTAAATAATATTCTTATAAATGTGCATTATTCATGTTTATCCATGTTTTACAAATGTTTTCTAAATGTTTATCCAATTTCAATCTGCCAGAAGAACTTAATAAAGACTGCATTATGTATTATTCATGATTATTTTTATATTTGTATATTTTGGTTCCTGATAAAAAAAAATATATATTTATTTACATTTCTGCTAATCATAATCATTGACAACCCCCCCCCACACACACACACACACCTACAGTACACCAATGAATAAGAATGAATGACAAAACAACATGAATCAGTTAATGTTTTTTTTTAACTCTCAATTCTCACAATGCTGTGCAAATCAGATTTACATTTCAAATTCCAGAAGGGATTTTCCAAAGCGTTACCGTAAACAAAGCCTTAAAGGGTTGGGGGGGGGTTGGGCGAGTCATGCGTTAACTCCCATCTCAAAGAGGATTACATGCAGGCGCAGTGAGACTTTGTAGCTCGGCTATGGACGGATTAACAACACAATGTCAAGATTCAGAAAATTAACAACTCTGTGGAGAGGGGGGGGGGGGGGGGTGGGTGAGTCATGCGCAGTAAGCAGCTAGCTCCCATCTTAAAAAGGAGTACACGCAGGCACAGTGAGGCTTTGTAGCTCGGCTATGGATGGATTAAGAACACAATGTCAAGATTCAGAAAATAAACGACTCCGTGGAATTTCAAATCTTTGAGCTAGCCTTGTGTGTGTTCGTGGGGGAGGGGGCTACAGGGTACAGCTGCATGAAGTTCAAAGATAATGACATACTTTAATTTCAAAAGGCAGTTCATCATAATAATACACCCCCCAATATAGTACATAAAAAGCACACAAATCAACCATGTGCAGTCAAACGCACAGGGTCGCAGTCAAAAGCTACAGCACAGATTGAATATCGTAATACAATAAGATGGTTTTTGCAGGCTTGTGGAGAAAAAAAAAATTAGAATAAAAAAATTTTTTAAATTTTTTTTTGGTCACTCAAGCAAGCAAGCAGTGGTGGGCGAAGTAACAGGCGCATGCGTAGTAATCACCTGCTGTCAAGCAGGAATGTGATTGAAACCAGACACACATTCAAAGGAATGGTGTGGGAGAGATGTACTGCATTGTAGAGAAGATAAGAAGTTGAAATATCCTGCAGTGCAGTTAATTATCCTGAGCGAGGGGAGAGCGCTGTATATGCCGAAATGTGACACTGTTACAGTACTGTACACACCTATGCGTTTCAACAATTTTTAAATGAGACATACTGTACAGCAGCACAGCACTGCAAATGCATGTATACTTTAAATATGCAAATTTACAATTACTGCGCGCGCACACACAGACTGTGTACTGACGTAGGTTGAACCGCGAAGGTATTAGACTTCCAAGACAACAGCTCGAAAATGCCCCCCTGAGTTTTTACATGGCATTGCAGTATTGCAGACAGCGAGAAAAAAATGCTAATATCACGAGCACTAAAATAACGCAATTCACTCCGGGCGAAAAAAACAAAAAAACGCACCAACCGGGATAATCTGAGAGCCGCGGATCTAGCCGACTTAGACTAAGGTCGGCCGCCACTGTAGATGTCTCTGCAAAATCCTTGGAGAAGATATAGCATAATTCGTTTTTATAACACAATACACTAACCTGGGAGAAGACATAAACTCACATTCTCCCAGTGGTAAGATGCATTAGGTGTATTAAGGGTACACCCATACCACTCTGGATCTCTCGTAGGTTTCAGCAAACTTTTAGAGCCTTTTCCCTCCACCTCGGTTGCCTCACTTGTCCGTTTCACCTGGTCGTAGGCGCTGGCACTTCCGCGTCTGCATGCACAGCAGTCCGGTAGCTCGATGGAGTCAAGACAATTCAGTTCCTGATTACGGAAACCTCAGAGGACAAAAAACCCTACGCGCTTTGCCGTTCCAATTTGCGGTTATCTGTAGGAAGAGGGTATTTATTATACTTTAGGTGGATACATTCAGATAAGCATGTTACATCTTTTTGGCTGGTCTGTTTACATATTTTTTCAATTAGTCATAGTTTATTGATATTATCTTTAGATAATGGTTTTTCATCATGCTCCATTATAGTATAATGTTTCCATCTGGCATATAACATGATTATATGTTTTTTAACATTGTTTTTATTCATTCACATTGTGTATTATTGCTTTTGTTATTTTTCGTTTTTTCGGATAGATTAACGTTGTTTTTGTTCAATGTTATGTCAGCTGACCTTACCGGCCAATCAGAGTGGCCCATTACCAATGCAACCTTGTTTTGGGATGCATGTTGATGATGTCATTCTCAGGCCGTTTTTGGTGCGAATTTTATCTTATAAAATGTATGCTTATGCTTATTCCCTTACACCTTGATAAAGTCCTGCTGGATGAAACATGTTGGTGTGTTTCCTACACCTTCATTGCTAAGCTGATTGTGCAATAAACACAATTTTACTGCATCTGGAGTTGCCCTATCTATTTTTGATCCACTGATGCGGAAGCTGTTCTCCTTTCCTTCTACATATCCTAGAGTGGTGCATGCTATTTGTAGGTTCCCAAGAGGCTGAGGTGTCCGCCGATGGTTGGGGGACTGCAGAACAGGTTTCTGGGGTACATACCGGACATTTAGCTCATGGTACTCAGCGACTCCATCTGCTATAGGCTCCAGGTGTATGGAGGTAATCTCCCACAGTAGAATGGTTTCCTCTCCCCCCAGAAAGATTACACACCAGGCAGGAGGTATATGAAACAGGAACGGGTTTATTCTCTTATTCTCTTCTGCTCCCAGTGTAGTCACTTGGCAACTCTGCCCAATGCAGTCACAATTCTGGTCTCAGACTTCATATGGTCCCTGGACCTGCACTACGGGTCAAGGGCCCCCGCAGCAGTCCTAGCTCTTCCCCAGCCCTCTAGTAAGACCAGGGGTATAGGTAATCACTTACTTCCCCGAAGGGAAGGAAGCCTGTGCCTGCCAGTGCACAGCAGCCTGGTTGTGACACCTTGTCTCTCTCAATGGTAGAGACCAACTAACTATAATTTAGGATGCGACCCCCTTAAGCACAGCAGGGGGAGGGTAACAGGTCTGAACCCAGGATTGAGCAACCTCAGACAAGATCCCACCTCCTCCCCTGTCACTCAAGGCTACTCTGCCTTGAGTGGGGAAAACCCATGATTGATCCCAACACCGCCTGTTGTTACCAGGACTGATATGTCAGAACAGGGTAGAATAGTAGCCATACCCAGCCATGGCTACACAGTAATAAATAATTTATGTGTTTTAACCTTTCCAGGAATGCCAGCTTGCAGAGATTGCTAGGGCATGAGTTTCAAGGGGGGGTTTGTGGAGGAATTGTTGTCAGAATGTACCTAGCTAGTTGGGGTCCAGAGTTGTCGGTTCCCCTAAAAATGTACCCGGGAATCATGTCTGATTCTCAGATACATGTAGGCACATTGTCCTGGCAATATCTTCCCTTGAAAACGCTTGCGCGACTCATCACTAGGGATCCCTGTTTCAGAATAGCCCAGAAAGGTAAATGGAGCAAAGGGATGAAAAGTGTCCCTGTAACTATAAAGGGGATAACCCCAGTTAATGCCCAGGTAGTCCAGAACCTGTATTGGGGTTATTGGGTGCTCCAACTGTAGATAAAGTTGTGAGGGGACACTCAGAGTCCACTCTAAGTCCAGTAGATAGTGTGTGGTGAATAAGGGCTGATAAAAATAAAAGTGCATCTTTCTATTCTATTCCCCATACCCAGAGACTTAGACAAGTATTAAGGTATATTTTATTAATACTGTAATAGTGCTGTATGTACTGTACTGTTGTGCACTGTATATGAGCTGGGACTTTAAGAACCGATGTCCACACAGACTGTCAGGGCTACCAAGTTGGTGCCAGTAAATCTAGTAGAAATCGGAGTTCAAAGTAGCCAGAGGATGCCAGAGGTGTGAAAGCCATTTGGGTAGCAAGGAAGGGCTCAAATACCCATATCCTGGGAAAAATGGCAGTTGTCCGGGCTGCCATTTCTGCCAGACCTGGAGAAGCCTTACCCAGCGGGTGGCATGAGATAGCCAGGGACGAAGGTGGCAAATGTGCATGTCCTTTGGCAATTTCAGATTTCCCGCTGACCCAGCTTTCTAGACCTGCTTGGCCCTGATTGGCTACTGAGAAAGTTTGTGAATGAATCTCCAAATACTATAAGAAACGTCTGAGCCAATCAGGTTTGAGATTTCTAGCGCCAAAGTGCGGGCGGGCTTTTCAAAGATGCTCTTGCGCGAATAGCACAGCTTAGATTTCAAGCCAGGAAAGTCTGCCTGCCAGATTCTAAGTCCCGTGTTCTAATAATCGAACGTACTGGTCGTGGCTGGAACTACAAGCCAATTTTATTTCCAGGAGTTGGGTACTATCCCCCGGTCAAAAAGAGTCCAAGTTCTCAGAAGAGAAGTGAGCGGTGGTGTGTGGAATTTCACGCCGATTTGGGAACAAGAGGATTTCGGGCTGTCCCGGTCAGGGTAAAACTCTTATTTAGAGTTCCCTGCACCTTGAACAGTCTAGTTTTCAAACCCCAGTAAGTGCGCTTTTCATCTGTATTTTGGGTTTCACTGTGTGTATGCCTATTTCTATGAATAAATCACAATTTATTTAATTATCTTGTTTTGCTCAATGAATGATCCTGGTAAAAAGGTGTAAACTGCCTGGTCTCCCGTGACATCCGCAAACAGAGAAACTTTATTCTCAGTGCTCCCACCTTGATTCCCAAAATATTTGGGTTTGATCTGATCACGACGACCAATGGCTCAATTGATAATGCAAAAAGAAAGGGGGACATGGGACATTCCTGTCTAGTTTCTCTGAATATTTGAAATGGGCTATATGTAAGATCTGCATTTGTGATTTTTCCAGGGGGACATGGATACAGCCCTCATATTCCCTTAAGGAAATTTCCTCCAAACTCCTTATGTTGTAACACACTGAGCAGGAACTTCCAATCCAAGAGGTCGAATGCATTCTCTTCATCCAAAGAAAGGAGCAGCAAAGGAATGTTTTTAGTGTTGTCTATGTGTGTGAGGTCCACTATACTGCCTACAGTATATTATCTGTGGCTTGTCTGTTGGGGATAAACCCAGCTTGATCATGCTGTATCAGCTAGGTCATGAATGTATTAAGTCCTGATCAGGGTAAAACTGTTATTTAGAGTTCCCTGCACCTAGAACATTCTAGTTTTTGCCCTCCGGTAAGTGTGCATTTCATCTGTATTTTATGTTTCACTGGGCGTATGCCTATTTCTGCGAATAAATCAGAGTTTATTTCATTATCTTATTTTGCTTAATAAATAATCCTGGTAAAAAGGTGTAAACTGCCTGGTCTCCCTTGTGCCTGGTCTCCCGTGACAGGCTATATTTACTGGTGGCAGAGGTGGGATCATTGAGCTTTATGTTTGAAGATCCCGCAGGGTTTTCTAACATAAAGAGCAACTCATAGATTGTGAGCTCTCAAAACAAGTAGTGACTTACACACGTTACACATAGCAGGAAACGCACAGGTTGTCACTTAGTTTAGTGCCACCACGTGAAGATAAACAGAAGGTCAGGTCGCTATCGGACCTGGGACCGTCCACGAATTGTAACCCGGTGTGAAAGTTATGGACTACCGACCGCTGGTCGGGCAAAAACAATGCTGGAGGAGGATCTCGAGAGGCATTAAGCGAGTGTAGCTTCACCTGAGGCATACATAGCCTAACCTGTGGATACAGGGGCATCCACTTTGGCCGGGGGACAGGAGGTTTGTCCACCCCTTGAGGAGTTAGGCTTGATGCCCGCTGGCTGTTGATGAAGGAACAAGAGCCGTCCCTCAGTGGGGCCGGGCCTGCTGTGAAGGGTGGCCGCCGCGCTGCGCAGTGCGTTTTTCAGGCAGACATGAAAATTGAGATTAGAACTAGCGACGGAGCACTAGGCCACGCCCTCAGGTGGTTCAGCCACGGAGGACAAACCTGTTTGGTGACATCATGGCCAAGCCCCAGTCACGACCCCCTATCTTTTCCCCTGAAATCTCACTGCAGACCGGGGAACTCGGCTGCATGCGCCGCCAGCCTGGCAGGCGCACGTGCAAAGCAGCCAGTGGGGCCATAGCCTTAGAGGAGGAGGAGGAAGGCGGAAGAAATGAGGAATTGGATGGTGAGCATGATCCAGAGAGTGCAGCCGTGCTCCACTTACACGCAGGTTGAGGGAGTGGTTGTTTTGCAGACACAGTAGATAAACAGCAGCCCCTTTGTGGCTTGGCAATTGTAGGTAGAGTGATAGTGGTTGTAGGAACAGGTGTAGTTTGGATCTTGGCAAGAGTGGGAGAAAAAAGGGGACTAATAGCAAAATATGTAAAATAACTTTTAATACAACACGCACAAAGGAAATAATCCCCCTGAATGCACACTCACATTTCGATGTGTCATTCAGGTGTTAAATGGTCCCTGAATGTGTGTGTGTGTGTGTGTGTGTGTGTGTGTGTGTGTGTGTGTGTGTGTGTGTGTGTGTGTGTGTGTGTGTGTGTGTGTGTGTGTGTGTGTGTGTGTGTGTGTGTGTGTGTGTGTGTGTGTGTGTGTAATATAAATTTATAAAGCGCCCACAGTGTATACAGCGCTTTAAAAAAGGTGTGTGTGGGAGTGTCTTCCAATGGTGTGGGTAGATGTAGAAATGTAAAAGGGTGTTGCATTACTATTAAGTGTGTAGATACTATGTGGTCCCTATTGGTATATAGGGATAGAATGACATTGTACATATGAATGTTTAAGAGACAGCTGTGTGTGTATTCATATAGAACAGTATGTATAGACATGGCCTTTAGCACTCATGGGAAGAAAGTTCTCTTGTGTCAGGGTAGTGACTCATGAAGCTGCAGTCTTGGTTTAGGCCACCGCTAATGTCCCGAACAGTTGCATAAATTTGTATTCATGCAACCATCTCTCTTTTGGTGTTCTAAGATTACCTTTGAGTATGGCCACCTTCAGATCGTTCATCTTAAGGCCGGAGTCAGAGAAATGTTCGCCTAAAATATTGAACACTTTAGTCACAAATTATTTGAAAAAGAGGGTGATGTATCAAAATACGAATATATGCATCTTATTGATTTGTATACACACTTATTAATGCAGAAATAGATTACAGAGTTATCTACAGTATGGCCTTGAAATATAAATGAATGCATTGAGATTAGAATAAAAAAAAAAAACAATTGAAAGAATCCCATTTTTTAAACAGGATATTTCCTCTGCTGCCTCCACACAGCTAAGAGCATCCAGGGCCAGCTAAGATGGAGTTACAAAAAAAATCTAATTTACATGAAAGCAGCCTCAGAAAATGCACAGCAAATAGCAGAAGGAGATGGAACTGCAGATATCGCCCCCGTTCCGTGCTGTGGAGAGACAATGGAGGGAAAGGTTACAGGCAAGATGGTCGAAAGATTTATCTCTTTGCAGGAATGAGACGAGGGGAAGAATAAAATTGCATTTGTGTGGAGGACTAACAACAACAACAACAAAAAGTCTGACTTCCTCTGAATTCAGATGGAAAACGGTTGATTGTTGCCATAACAAAGTGTATTGAATTGGCCTCTGCATGCAAAATTCCTCAACTGGAGTATAAGAAGTATGAATGCCTCCACAGGAACTTTTCCGCGTATAGAAGGATCTTTAGATTATCAATTTGTGACTAAAATCCTCCTTTCTAACCTTTTATTGACTGTAAGAGGGAAACACACAGACAGAGGAGGCATATAAATCTTATCCCTTTGTAATGTATTGCACTGCAGATCCCCCCTCCCCCCACCCTGGCATTGAATGGGTTAATAAGCCTTCTTTGTACAGAAAGCTATCATTACTGTATAATACACCATATCACTGTGTACATCCAAAGGGAGCACGTGCCACTGTTTTCCTTAGCTCAATGTACTGGTTACTGGATACAGGAGAGGGAGAGGCTCAGTGAGTAGAAGATACTGACTGGCACTGAGAGTTTGGAGCAGGGGAACCTGGTTCAATTCCTGGTGTCGAGTCCTTGTGACCTAGGGCAAGTCACTTTATCTCCCTGTGCCTCAGGCACCAAAAACATAGATTGTAAGCTTCACGGGGCAGGGACTTGTACCTGCAAAACTGTCTCTGTAAAGCGCTACGTAAAACTAGCAGCGCTATACAAGAACATGCTATTATTATTATACAGTATATCGTAGGACAATTTGGTTTAAGACTTTCTTAAGGCAAAAAATCTGCGAAATGCTCGGAATTCTGTTTATTTGTAGTTGTGACGTTGCTGTCATTGTTCCCACTGTTTGTCACTGTAGTGGAGTTCTCAATTGCGTGCAAGATACCGTAGGTGTGGTTGATAAAATATTTTGCAATTCTTTTGGTGTGAGGTAATTAAAATGAAGGTATGGTCAGAGAACAGTGTGTTAATGAGTTTAGTACTTTGGGATTAGGTGATACCTTTCTTATTTGGACTAACAAGTGGTATTATGAGACAGGCTTTCGACAGTTTCTTCCTCAGGCCAACAATATTGATTTATTGATTACACTTCTTTAACCCAGGCTGGGCTGAAAAGCTGTGGGGGGCATAAGCTCATAGGGCGTCCACGTTAAAATGGATTTGAAGCAAAAGGGTGACACTGTGTGTGCATTTGCATGTCACTTCCCAGAATCCCTTGCTGCAGTGGAAACATTGTATGCTAGGACTGGGAGAGAGACTGGGAGTTAGCCACAGCTCTATCACATTATCTCATATTTTTAATAAAGCATCAGAGCTGGGAGCTGTACGGGTCTTTTAATCAAAACTATGCATACATACATTTTCATGTCGATAGAACATGTTGCTGATGGTAGCGGATCTCAAACGCAGTATCTATTGGGGATTTAATGAAAGCCACAGTGAGTGGCAAGCAGAATGTAAATGCAAACACGAGTACAGCTTCTATTCTGGAGCAGCACACGCAGCATTGGGCTGTTGTAAGAAAGTAAAATGGATTAATATCAAGCCAGGTGTTACAGAACTATATACAAAAGAGAAAGACACCAGTGAACGTAGGAAACATTTTTTTTTTGGTTAAGATATTACCCAGAAAAAAAAAAATCAGCATTATTGATTGAAAAGCTTTTTTTTTTGGCCTGGTGTACAAGTGGCTGTGTTTCGGAATTCTAATGGGCTGATTATTTGAAATCAGTACGGGAGAACATGGACGCGGTTAGATGTTAGAGTGGGAAATAATTGTTGTTGGGTAGAATTGCAGGCCCTTTCCACCCCCCCCCCCCTCCCTCCCGTCCGTTTCTAAATCCTTGCGCTCAGTTTCACTTCCTTTGACCAGGCACTATGGGGGCACTTTTATCAAGTGCCGGTATGGGTTATAGCAGGGGTGCACGACTGCAGTTCTCAAGCCCCCCCCCCCTCCCCCATCAACAGGTCAGGTTTTCAGGATATTGACTGAGCCTCTGATTGAGCCACCTATGCTGAAGCTGGGATATCCTGAAAACCTGAGCCGTTGCGGGGGCGTGAGGACTGGAGCTGAGCACCCCGTGGGTTATGGCCCCCATTCCAGCGTTAACTTCCCTAGACTCCAATGGGTGCGATAACCCTTGCCGGCACCTGATAAAAGTGTCCCAATGTATTTTAAACAAGTGTGGGGGAGGTGTTTTCATGGGAACATCGGATGTGGATTCAGCATTTAGGTTTTTACTGATTATACTTAAATTGTTTCCCCCTGTTGGGTTTTCCCTTTGATGGTAGATGTTATTGTGTACCATTTTATGCTCTGATGTAGCGGTGTTTGCCTCCTTTGGGCTGCAGGTTCGGAGTCAGCGCGTAGTAATCCTGTGTTCGGGTTGTTCATTGTTTCTATGACTTTTTGTTTGTTGGTCCTTTAGCTACAGAGGTTTGCAATTAATTGTTTAAAAACCTTTCCAGGGCTCTCAGGAGGCAATTTCTTTTCTTTAAATTAATATTGATTCTCTAAGATAAAATTACATTTCCCTAAGAAAAAGGTCACTAAATGATTGTCATTGTTGGAGGAAGTGATTTGGGTCACACAAGTGCTTGTGAAATCTGTAGTGAGCCATTTGGGAGAAAGAGCAGCTCAGTGAGTAAAGACACTGATCGGCACTGAGTGTGAGCCTGGTTCAATTCCCAGTGTCGGCTCCTTGTGACCATGGGCAAGTCACTTAATCTCCCTGTGCCTAAGGCACCAAAAACATAGATTGTAAGCTCAATGGGGCAGGGACTGTGCGTGTAAAATGTCTCTGTAAAGCACTATGTAAAAACTAGCAGCGCTATACAAGAGCATGCTATTAGTATTTGGCATTTGCTATGCGAGTTCTGCCTATGGGTTGATTTTTTTTCTAGGAAATGAGGATTAGCAACAGCAAGTGTTGTGTCCACTCATCAACACAGTATGTGAAGAGTAAGTCTAGGTCCCCAGTGGCTGCTGCTGCGTGCGCTAAGGCGAGCTCGCCACACTCAAGAGCATAACCCTCTATGGGGCAGGCCCCAGTCGCCGTGGGTGCACAAGGCGCGATGCGCGACCGCCTTGGACAAAAGACACATTTTTAGTTTTTTTGGCGTGGCGGCCGAGCATTGGCCACGTCACAGCGGCGGTTCAGTCAACGAGGGCGAACCAGCCCCGTGACATCATGGCCACGCCCCCGCCACGCCCCCACCCCTTCTTCCCCCCATTGGATCTCCTGCTCTGCTCCTGAAAGCACAGCCGCAGACCAGAGGTCGAGGCGAAAATGGGTGCACGCGCCACCAGCCGCTCCAGCACGCGCCGCCAGACGCTCCAGCACACGTGCAGCCGTGACCACAAGGGCCGCAGCCTACGGAAGAGGCGAGGGAAGATGCAGAAGTTCGGACATCCTTTTTAACGGATTACTATGTCAAGGCGGTTGGTGCAGTCACAATCTAGTGCTGAGATACATCTTTAGAGATAAGACTGGTGCTGTAGGTTTTGGGGCCTTTTTAGAAGGAAAGTGTGTGCTGAATGTTGGGCAGGATCTTGGGAAGAAAATGGTTTGAAGACTAATTTGACTTGACTATTGTAATTGTTCACAATTATTGTGGCAGTGGCGCTTGGGGGTCAGTGACTGAATAATAAACGCATTACATTCTGGTCAGATAATTCAATTGTTGTGCTTGCAATTAACAAGCTTTCAGTGAAATCTCTCCCAGTTATTAGATTAGTTCATTATTTCGTTTTAAAACATTTAAGGCAGATTTTTTTTTGTTTTTTGTTTTGGCAACACACTTACCTGGAACTAATAAATGTAATGTAGATCCTTTGTCTCGATTTCAGTCCAACAATTACTGCAAATTGGCTCCGAATGCAGAGAAGAGGAATAGAGGGGTAGTGGATCTCGTCAAGTATTTGTTAAACCATCTTCTGTACTTACTCTAGGCTGCATACTGTATAAAGCTTGGTCACATTTTTGTGAGCATTTTACAGATAATTTAGATATAACATTACTAAAAGGAGTTTTAGTGTCATTTATTTGAGAACAATGTCAGTCTGGTTGTTTGAGGTCATTAGCTAGTATTGTAAGGGGGGGAGGGCTTTTGGGAATACAGAACAGTACATGATATTACAAAATATTTTGTTATAAACCATATAATAAGAAGTTGTATGAGTTTAACTAAGAGGGGGGATATGAGATGTTGGTTTACATTTGTTTATTAGTGATTCCAAGGGCTGGGACCCGCTGCGCCCAGCGGCGCGGGCGGCCGCGTGAGCGCTACTCGCCATTGCCTTGTAGCCTCACGATCCGGTCCCAGTCCCTCCTCACTGCCAACTGACTACGTACTGTAAATACAAAATATAAGTCCCGGCGCTATAAATATCCAAGATACCGTGATCCAAATGAAAGTCCCAGATGAAGGTTTCTGATGGATGGTATAGGATTATACACAGAGTCCCAGGGTGTGGTTAAATCCCTTTAGCGATGTCCGCAGTGATTCTGGGGAAACAGAAGAGATACACACCAATTGCGCAGTATGCGACTACTCTTGACCCCACTCAGAACCAACGGACAAAGAAACCCTACTTACAAGATGTTAAATTGTATATTCAAGGGAGAGAATCTGTAACTGTGTCTTTACTCCGCCTCAGTAGTTCACGGATCCCACGTGACCGGCAGCATTGATTTCCTATTCCATGCAGCAAACAGCACTCACAGGGGACGCAAGCAAGGCATGTCCATGCAGGAACAGAGAGATGACACAATGGTGTAATACGTACACACTTTAATAAAAAACTTTAAAACACAATTCACCCTCACTTACAATATAAGGGGGATGACAATAAGACTCACGAATGCCGTCCGCGACTTGTCTACAACCTGATGCACACTTGGGAGCCCTCCTGAATGGCGTTCTCTGCAACTCCCAACCGATGACGTCAGCGGCAGGACGGTGCAGGGCGCTCTCACAGCATCAGTGGACTATGGTGGCTGGACCGGCTCAAACACTAAGCTCCTCCTCCCTGAGGGACTTGTCTACCTGAGGGAGGAGGAGCTTAGTGTTTGAGCCGGTCCAGCCACCATAGTCCACTGATGCTGTGAGAGCGCCCTGCACCGTCCTGCCGCTGACGTCATCGGTTGGGAGTTGCAGAGAACGCCATTCAGGAGGGCTCCCAAGTGTGCATCAGGTTGTAGACAAGTCGCGGACGGCATTCGTGAGTCTTATTGTCATCCCCCTTATATTGTAAGTGAGGGTGAATTGTGTTTTAAAGTTTTTTATTAAAGTGTGTACGTATTACACCATTGTGTCATCTCTCTGTTCCTGCATGGACATGCCTTGCTTGCGTCCCCTGTGAGTGCTGTTTGCTGCATGGAATAGGAAATCAATGCTGCCGGTCACGTGGGATCCGTGAACTACTGAGGCGGAGTAAAGACACAGTTACAGATTCTCTCCCTTGAATATACAATTTAACATCTTGTAAGTAGGGTTTCTTTGTCCGTTGGTTCTGAGTGGGGTCAAGAGTAGTCGCATACTGCGCAATTGGTGTGTATCTCTTCTGTTTCCCCAGAATCACTGCGGACATCGCTAAAGGGATTTAACCACACCCTGGGACTCTGTGTATAATCCTATACCATCCATCAGAAACCTTCATCTGGGACTTTCATTTGGATCACGGTATCTTGGATATTTATAGCGCCGGGACTTATATTTTGTATTTGCATTTGTTTCACAGGTTGGGAAAATCTGTTTATTAGTTCCCTTGGCAGCTTATACACCACTTAGAAGTGGTGTTCACTTGTATTGAGTGTTCACATTCTTATCACTTATTGCTTTTTCACATTATTGTGATTTAATTGCACATTGTAGATTAGCGCTTGTTAAGGGTTATCATTGTTGTTTGTATGACTACGTACTGTGACGCGTCAGCCAGCAGGGGATACAAGAGAATTGTGTTCCCGTGCGGCGACGCGTCACGTGGTCTCGCAGTGAGCCAACGAGGAGGGGAGCTGGAGGGAAGTCTGTGTGTCTCTGCAGCCGTGAAGCCCCCCCCCCCTCCTCTCTTGTGCCCGTTTCGCAGGCTGACCCTGCTCCGGGAGGAGGAAGGGGGGGGGATTTCTGGGAGTGTGAGGGCTACGGGGCTCCGATAGTGTGAGGGCTATGGTCACTGCCGGAAGCGGTGTCAGGGAAATAAATAAATATATATAATATCTGCTGCTTTTGCTGGGTGTTTGCAAATAGCTTGCGTTTTGGCCCGCCTCTGTCATGGCCCCGCCCCCCTGCCACATTTTGAACACTCCCCGCCTCCCCTCCCTCCGGTGCCCATTTCACTGGGAAGGTAGCGGCCAGCTCCTGCTGAGTTCATCTTCTTCCCGGGGAGGAGAGGCAGAGGCCGCAGCAGCAGCATATTTGGCGGTTGGAGGGGGGGGGGGCGAATGGCAGAGAAGCAACACGGCAGAGGGGTTTCCATGTGTGCCTGTGTGTAATGGCCCCGCCCCCCACATCATGACACCCCGCCCACCCGACACGTTTTGGTCACGCCCCCCCGCTCCTAAACATGTTTCCTACAGACCGCATATCGCAGTCTGTGTCTGTCAGCGCCCCGCCTGTCTGCAGTGCGGGCGCGCTGACTGATGGAGCGGGGCCTTAGCCTAAGGCCGAGTCCATAGACGGACAGGCCGTGCTGAGGCGTGCGGATGCTCCGCGCTGAGCCCTTGCATCCTCAATGAGGATTCCTTGAGAGGGGGCTCAAGCAGGCGTGCTGGCGAGTTGGAGGTTTCAGCCGAGCGCCAAGCTGTTTTTCAGCGCGCTGTCGGCTGAAAACCTCCAATCATAGCACAGCAGCGTCAACGTCACGGCGCCGTGACGTCGGCGCTGTGACATTGACGTCAGTTCGTCGCGGGCGATTGGCCCAGCGACGTCACTGCCCCGCCTCAAACCACCTCCCCCCGGCTCCCTTCGCGCACGCTGGCTCGCCTGCAAGTCTGTGCAATCGCGCTGACTGAAGCAGGCGAGCCTCAGCGTTAGTGCGCCTCTGCTCTCCCCACCCCTCTATGGCCCGGGCCTGACACTGATCAGTTGGGTATAAGCTACAGAATGTAACTATTCCTTTTGAGCTGTTATGTGCAGTAAAATATCAGAGGAATTATATCTGAGTGCCGGGTCGAATGTTGAATGGAGTTTTTTTTAATGCACAAAGATTGTACTTGTTTTTTTAAATGTCAATTTATTAGTGTTTTCAAGCAAGGTTATGTTCACTTGGGCTTAAATCCTAATGGCTTTGGTACTGTAGCCCTTCATTTAGGATTGGTGCAGCCACCGCTATCCAGGTGTCAGAGTGCAACATAATGCTCAGGATTCCCCCGATTAATGCCAAAATATTGGGCCACATAACAGTAATTTTGGGCCATTCCCACCAAATATTCTTGAGGGAGCCCACCTGTCCGCAGGCCCTAAAACAGTCTAGGAGGATCCCTGCATACTTCTCGTGGAGCCTCAGATGTGTAATATATGTAACAGCTTAAAGGAGTTTTACTTTATGGCAACACATCAAACTAGTGGCTGCAGACTCACATATGCCTAGCCAGTCCTCCATATCTAGTGAGTTCCTAGGTTCTTCTTCAAGAACAGCATCAAATTACTTTTGGTTGCTCTGACACGGCCTTAACCGGTCTAAAAAGGGCTTCAATAGAAAGCCTGTATCGGTCTGAGGAATCCAGCAGGGAGCTGGTTAATTGCAGCTACAGACAATTAACCAGTCCCCACCTGGCTCATCAGACTGGTAGAAAAACCTTCTGCTAGAACTGCAAGGGAAATCTCTTGAACTCAGAGGGACTGTGTTGCCCGCAAGAGACTCACATGAACAGTTGTCTTGAGCACAGAAGGACTGGGCTGCCTGCAAGAAACCCTGAAACCAGACCCTCTACATCCAGGCTGCAGCAGACCCTGGAACCCACCAGAGGGTGGAACCCAGCGGACACAACCTAGAGACTGACATAAAAAGCCCCTGCTTATGGGTGCCTCTTTGGACTTTGGGGTCATAGGTTGGCAAGAGGCCTATCCTCCCAGCCCTTCAGATAGGGACTGAGAAAGCGAGTTAGCCCTTGCAAAGGGATAGGATGTTTGTTTATTTGGTTGCTTCCTTAAAACTGTATTGTTTAAAGCTACGGGCTGAATAAAAGCCCTGGTTTATTTTCCCCAAATAGGTCTCCCTGGTTGTACCTCTGCACATGTCTCCTACAGTCGCTCTATTTGGGTTGAGGATAATTGATATTGTATTGATAATTGGTATACTGAGGATATTAAGCCACTGGAGCCAGCGCTGCCACGAGCACACCGTCAAAATATGTGGAGAATGGGGGCGGGGAGAGCACCAGGGCCCTGGAATGAAATGGGCAGTTGCAGTTATCAAAACCATTCCCGTTCCAGCAAGCCGTGTCATTTTTTTTAAGATTTTCAAATGGGATTAGCTTACCCCAAGAGACCATGTCCTTCAATTTTGTAATGTCTCCTGCCTACCAAGTCTTGAATGTACCCGTCTGTACCCCGGTGGGGGGGGGGGGATGGGGGGGATTCTGGGTTCTGAAAAATATGAGCCATTCATGACTTTTGAGAAGTCAAATTATGTTTGATTTTTAAGTGGTCCCACAGGTAGACAGAATATCAAAGGGTCAGATGAGACCACCAATAGGCTCCTCCATTCTGCTTAGGTAGCTATAGCAGGGAGCCAAGATCCTGAGGAGAAGCCAAGTTGCTCTCAATATAAACCCAAACTCTCTTATTGCGGAGGGAAAGTACCATGTGGCTATACTGGGATGCGTAGGAATAAGATATCAGGTCTGTTAAGGCTACTCCAGCCAGGTCCCAGAGCAGAGACAAAGACGCTCTTTTAATCCTCTGTTTTTTATGATTCCTTAAAAATTGTATATAGCCAATTGTTGGGCTTTGACGTCCTCATACAAGATGGAAAAGGGGAGAACCTGAAAAGGTACATGATTCTCGGGAGAAAGATTATTTTAACTGAGCACACCCTAACCAGCCAAGAGATGCAATATGTGTCCCACAACTCCAGGTCCTTCCTAAGTGTTTTAATTCGTTTTGGGTAATTGGCCTGTTAGAGGGTGGAAAATGAGTTTGTCAAATTTATACCTAGGTATGGTATCATGTGTTTTTCCCATTGGAGTCCAAAGTTTAGAGATATGATTGCTGCTGTGGAAGACCAATGCTAAGAGCCATAGGGGCCTATTCTAGTAGCACCGAATTGTGAGAAACCTCTTTTAAATTACTTTAGAAGCGAATTTGCATGTTTTTCCCTCACGGCCTGAAATAAGGCTTTTGCGTGGTGTTGGTGAAGGATAAGGAGGAAGCAGAAGCTAGGGGTAGGGGAATACAGGTGTGAGTAATAGTGCTCAAAAGTATGCTGCGGCAACAGCATTTACCAGCATCTGGGTTAGTTCAATGCTAGAGTGAATGGCACTGAATGGCAGGGTTGTCAGCTCTAATCCTGTTGGGTCTGACACTGGTACCTCCATCACAATGGCCCTAAACTGATCCTCATCCTTCTCCTAGAGTGTTAAATAGATTGGGCAGAGAGATCATGGACTTTAAGATTGTAAGGAGAATATCTTCAGCAAACAAGGAATGGTTCCTTATCAGCCAAGCAAGTTACTCCATAACCAGGGCAAACTACAGGGGGGAGAGAGGGCAGCTCTGTCAAGTACTATCATATGTGACAATTGTGTCAGACAAAAGGCACATGCAGCATACTTTGGTGTGCGTCTTCTTAATTAAATGTTATTTTTAACCACATTATGGTGTGTATAATAGCAGCAAAGGGGTTGTAGCCATAGACCTACATGTTCAAATGCAGGCCTAGGACCTTATTTGAAGGTGCTTCCCTGTGCTAGTGTAGCCAGCTACCCCCAGGGCTACTAATTTCCCTGCCTAGCACATAAGTCCTGGTACAAGCACAGGCAGTGTTAGGGTTAATCTCTGCCCTTCTGCAGTAAACAACTCCCTAGTAGTGACAGGGGGGATGGTTCAAGGACAAGGTACTGCCCATAATATGGGAGTCAAACTGGGGATCCTCCCCTTGTAACAAAAACGAGCTGCAGCCAAATTTAGTGTGCTCTGCCCTCTTCCCCTCCTGGGAGGAGGTGTGTTATTCTGTGATGGAACAGGGACCTGGTTCCAGGCCTTCCCTCCCTGCACCACCAGGGAATGTGGGAGATTGGGATAGACCTTTGGGGCCTCAAGCCCTGGTGGTTGAGTCCAGGACACAGATTAGGACGTGTTGATATATGCTGTGTACTGATGTGAAGAATAAGGATCAAGTTGCTGTTTTTATATTCCTGCCTGAGGTTGCAGTCTGTCAGAGGGAGGGTGAGATGTTTTCTACAGGGGACTGCACCTATCTGCGATAGGCCCTGTGGCAATGGAGGCGCTGTACCATAGGAGAAGAGAGCTGCGGATCACCAAAAGCCTGGCCTGTTGATTCCCCAACTAACACCGGCGGAAGCTCAGGGCCTTCTTTATACCTGCAGGTGAGCACCACAACACCGTGTAACAGTGAAATCTCCCGTCGGGTGGGGGAACAAAATAAAATTTGTCCCATAAATTGTAGTTTATGTATTCTCCAGCATCTGAAGCAAAACTCCATAGCATATTGAATGAGAGGGAAGGGTAGAATTAAAAACACTTGCAAGATTACTTTTAAAAAATACTTCTTTAATACTTTTACTGTAATTGCTTGTTTTTTTCAAACATGAATTAAAGATATGTCATCACTGTTACTGTTAGCATCTTGATCCCACGGGGGACTAAACTTTTAAGTGACTTTGTTAATCTGCACTATATATATATATATATATCTATATATATATACAGCTGCAGTGACTTCACTAGTCGGAGCTTCAGTTTGGCTTCGGGTCCTCCACAGAGACAAAACTCCTCTAGTCCTTCCTCCTATGCGTTTCGCAACTGTAATGCGTTGCTTCTTCAAGGGAGTAATCACCCTGGGACCGGACTAACTAATCGCTGATTGGCTATAGTCAGCAAAGTGGTTCATACATCAAACAGCAACCTTACAGTACGTATAAGTACTGTTAGGGAGATGGACCAATGCGCTGTTTGGTGCAGGATCAAGGAAAACACACACACAGCCCTAAATGATGTTGATTTTTCTGACGGATCTTAAACTTGCTTTGTTTTGTTAGTATGTTTAGAAGGGACAAAATATTGCCAATACATTATTTTTATATGTGAAAAATGTAATCAGGTGTTCATTTGTCTTCGCCATTTAAAACTGCTTTAATCACATCTCCAACATGCGTCGACCTCGATTGCTGCATATCTTAAGTCCCGGTGTACAGTATTTCCATTCATAGAACTTTTCCAGCAGCCAAGTCCTTTCTTTGTGCCAGCAATCACAGTTAAAGCCCATGGTTTGTCAGGACGGGCTACTTCTACTTCCACAAAGAAACTGCTGCATGAACCATGAACAAAGAAAGCAGAAAGTCTTGTACAATACCATCTACAGCAGCTTGTAAGTGAAAGCTTACTTAAAAGTCGTAAGATTATGGAAGCTTCTCTATACAGGCTGCTTCAGTGAGAACTTTAAAAATGTGTTAAGCCTAGCAAAGCTGTTATTTCCTTACAGATTCTCATGATGAGCAGTAATAGCTTTACATCTGTAGAGAGGTACAGGACCTCATGGCAAGTTCCTTAACATCAATGTATCAATCAAGCTATTTGTCACATCTGCTGCACTGTCAGATTGCTAATTGGACAGCGGTTTAAGGAACAGTTAAGGAGGAGTTACCCATGTGTCTGGTCCCCTCCCTCTTTTCCTTTCTGTCAAAATTATCTGCGAAATCTCACAAAGTGACATCCAAAAATATATTTTAAACAATGGAACAAGCATGCAAAGTCTCTCTATCTCATCTAATAAAAGAAGCTGTGATGTGGTTTGACGAAAGCCCTTATTGATTATCGCTCTGATGTTGCAGCGCATCTCGCTGGGTATGCGCTAAATCTCACTTGGTGTAAAACCCTCTGACAATTTTCGGCAAATGAAACACACTTGTTACTAAGTGGGAGCTTGATACCTAACCCATGATTACCTGTGATCCAAGAATATAGAGCAAAATGCTTATTGTGCGTTAATTGAGCCATTTACTTAAATGAGCCGTCCTTTCTAGGACCCAAAGTGCACGGAGGGTAGTGACGTTAACTATAGGAAATGGACATTGCTTTAATTAAAATAATTTTATAAAATAAGACAAGCACGCCCCACACTCTCCTCGGTAATCAGTGGGGAAGAGAGCGAGGCCACTGTTTATGGGGGTGGGGAAGGGGGGTAAAAGGGAAATTTGCCGCCCTAGGCCCGTACCTATCGGGCCTAATGGGAAATCAGCCACTGATGGCAATGCATGGGCCTATCTGAACAAGCTCCTCACCCCTACCACATGCAGCACTTACCATCTGAGATCTGACTCCAAAAGACTGTTCAAGGTCCCAAGGTTCATCAATGTATCCGGCCGCTCCTCCTTCTCTTACCGTGCACCCCAAAACTGGAAAAGTCTACCGGAGACTCTCACAGCCACCACCAGTCTAAGTTCTTTCAAAAGTAAAGCTGTCTCACATTTTAATCTGGTCTGTAACTGTTATATATGCCTATAACATATATTATCTTTAACTGTGCATGAAATGTCTGGTATATAATGTACTGTGTAACCCTTTTCACTCATTGTAACTGTAACAGTGTTTCCCCCACCCGGTGGGAGATTTGGCCATTATTGAGCATGTGGTGCATGATACCTGCTGTTAACAGGAGGGCTGAGTCATCCGTCAATGGTAGTGGGGACACAGGACTAGGCTTCTGGGGTTCATACCCTACATATCTCTTTAGCAATGCAGCGCCTCCATCTGCCGTAGGCTCCAGGAAACTTAATGTGATCTCCCACGGTAGAACTATTACCTCTCCCCCCAGTAAGGTCACGCACCAGGCAGGAGGTATATGCAAACAGGAACGGTTTATTACTCTTCTGTACAGTACAGGAACAATGGTAGGCCACTGCCCGATGCAGTCTCACCTCTATCACTGGATGATGGTCCCTGGACCGCCACTACAGGCAAAGGGCACCCACAGCCATCCTAGCTCTTCCCTGCCTCCCTAGCAGAGCCAGAGGTATGGTCTACACTCACTCTCCACCGGAGGGAAGAGGACTGGAGAAGGCCCAATCTCAGCCTTTCCACTGTGTTACCTGCCTAACTCAAGTGGCGGAAATTACAACTACCACATTTGGTGCGGTACTGCCCTTAAGCCAGGAGGAGGGCACCAGGTCCGGCTCATGATTGGTCATGCCCAGGCCTGATGTCGCCACCACCCACTGTCACTCAAGTGCAGCTCCTCGGAGGTGGAAAACCCCATATCAACTACTGGCAACCTGATTGTACCAGGGTTTACTGCCAGCCCAAGGGCAGAATGGTAGCCATCAGGTGACCTGGCTACATAACTATGTATTTGTAACCATGTATTTGTCATTATAACTCTGTGCCCAGGACATACTTGAAAATGAGAGTAAGCACTCAATGTATTACTTCCTGGTAACACATTTTATAAATAAATAAATTGGTGTTTGTATATAATAAACGTTTTTCTTGTGTAGCCAGGTCCCCCTCGCGCACTTGCCCCCTCCCTTGTCCCCCCCCCTCGCGCACTCGCCTCCTCCTTCACCGTTGCGAGCGCGCGGTGTTGCTGTGCGGCCGGTTGCTAGGGAAGCGGGTCGGGCGGTTGCCGGGGACGCGAGCGGCGAGCAGGCCGGTTGCCGGGGACGCGATCGGGCCGTCGCTAAGGCCGCGATCGCGTTGCCACCGGTCCGGCGGCTAGCGGAGCAGGGCGCCGCCATGACAGTTAGCTCGCGCATGCGCAGGATGCCAGCTAGCGCGGGAGGCCCCTGATAGCTCGCGCATGCGTGAGGATAGACGGCCAGCCCCCAGGGTGCATAGGGGCAGAGACACCTGACGCCAGGGAGCCAATAGGGCTGAGGGATTTGCCCGGGAAAGGAGAGATACTTTTCGCGGGGTTTTGCAGTGACACAGGCAGTCAGGATCCGGACCAGCTAGGGGTAAGAGGTGGATGCAGGGGTCAGTGACCCTCTGCATTAGGCCAGCAGCCCCCAGGCCCCCAGTTAGGTCCTGAGCCACTTAATAGCTTGTGGAGTATAGGGACAGGCCCTAGATAGGGACACTGACCCATTTATTGGTAGCTTAGTCAGGGACACAGTGCTAAAGCCGTGCGGCCCTGCGAGGTGGGTTCTGGGCTCAGAACACTATCAAAGACCCTGGGACTAAGGTGATATTATCCGCGCTGGAATTCACCCAACGCGGTGTGGAGGACAACGTCGGATCGGGCGGAACTCCGGTGATATCGCGGTACCCGTGGCTGGAGCCCGGGCAGGTAACCTGCAACTCACGTGTACCAACCAGGCCTATCACCAGACATAGTGGCTGCGCAGTCACACATACATATGCAGACATTGGTATATGATTTTGGGAGTGCAAGACATTTGGGTGGGGGTTACTGGACACAGGGTGGGGTCACTCTGCGGTAGGTTAGCGTCCGCCGTGACGCCTAGAGGTGGTAGCATCCGCCGTGACGCCTAGAGGTGGTAGCGTCTGCCGTGACGCCTAGAGGTGGTAGCGTCCGCCGTGACGCCTAGAGTGGTTAGCGTCCGCCGTGGCGCATGTGTTGAGATGTAATGTGATAAGTTGCTGCATGTAGTAAAGTTAATAGTTATATAGAGCTGTCTGTGTGGTCATTGTGTATTGTCCTGCGAGGAACTACTTCCCCTCTGGTGGGAGCCATCGCAGGTGGAGGCGCTGCATCATTAGTATTGTAATACATTGCCCCAGGTTCCCTTAGCGGATGCTCAGCCTTCTGTGAGCCAACAGGTATTGCACCACGCACCCCTTGGTAACATTGCATGTTCCCTCCACGCACGCGGTATATGCGATTGGGTGGGGTGATATGACCGTTACATTTGGAGGCGCTGCTGAGATCTTAGACCTGGGGTGCCCTATTCAAAACCGAATCACCAAAAATCAGCATCATGGTAATTCCCTCACGTCAAGAGGTCCACGCGTGGGCCACCACCGTCCGTGAACCCCCTAGACATGTGGTTGCAGTAGGGAACATCCCGGCGTTAGTACCTGAAACTGACATCCGGAACTCACTGAGCAAACTCTTAGGCGCAGATAGAATATGGTACCGTGGCAGGGTGTTCGACTCTACTTATCACTTGAGTGCACTACTATTCACCGTATGCCGGGACATAGGCCCTGAAGCGGCCCCGAATATTCTAATAGCCCCCGAGTGCCCACCAGAAGGATACCCCCTTATATACTCGGACTTGCCAGTAATACGGGAAATGTTCTCGCTCAGAGCCCCTCCTCAAGATCCCGACGAACCGTCCACCAGTACCTGGACGCCACTTACCCCCGTGTCCAGTACCCCAAACCGGGTTGACCGTCCCCAACCCAAAGTCTCCTTTACCCCAAGCGGCCTCCCGGACACCAGTAGTTGGGCTGACAGTCCTCCCTCTCCACCCGACACCGTACCCCGCGAGGTAAACTCTCGGCCTATCGGAGAGAGAGCAACGAACGAAGGTTCCATAATGGGGGTGATGCTACCCCAATTCGTAGAAGCCCTCACTGTGGCATCCCAGTCTCAAAGTTATAGGAAGCTTAAGGCCTTCTCTGGAGTACTTCCAATACCCCAGGGGGAAGAAGGAATAGACCTGTGGAGGGAGAATGCAGTAAAAGTAGTAGAGGAGTGGTCGTGCACTGACACTGTAAAGCGGCAGCGTATTATGGAATGCCTCAGACCCCCTGCGTCTACTATGTTGACCATCCACAGGGACCAACACCCAGAGTTGACAGCGTTGGAAATGGTGGCGTTCCTGTTGGAGGCTTACGGACTAGCAGAAGACGAAGGAGCGCTCTGGACGAAGTACTTCCGTCTTTATCAGAAGGAAGGAGAGGACCTGTCGGCTTTCATCCACCGCCTACAGCTGGTCCTCGGGGTCCTACTCAATTGTAAGCTGGTCTCCGCATCGGGGATGGATGAAGCTCTCCATAAACAGTACCCCACTCACCCCATAGCCAACATGCTCCGCAGCAAGATAATGGACGGGGGCCCCTACAAGTTCACCGAGTTGCTGCGGCAAGTGAAACTACAGGAGGCTCATGTTATGCTACACTCCACCGCTACACCTAAGAGCTCCTCTGCCTCCAAAGGAAAGGGCTCTACGGAAAAGAAGGAAGAGTCTACTGCCTTGTCCAAAGGGTACAAACCACGACCCCCCGACCGACCACCTTCCCCATCCACGAGTCGCCCGGAAAGCCGCCCAGTGGTATGCTATAACTGCGGCAAGAAGGGCCACGTAATCCGTAATTGCCCAGAAAAGGAAGTTCACCCTGAGGAACACCCTTCCGATAGAGGAAAATCAGCCCGATCTATGGTCTGCAGTGTACCAATGGCAGAAGCTGACCTCGAACTCACTCATTCTGGAACTGGAACCCCGGATGCCCCTTCTGACGCCGGCCCCAGTGATGACGCCCCATCCGGTGAAGCTTGCAGTCAAGTGGGCCCTGCGGCCATCGTGCCCGTGGTACTAGAAGGGATATACGCCTCGGCCCTATTGGACACAGGGTCACAAGTAACCATAATATATCGCAGGTTTTATGATCAGCACCTTCAACACTGCCCACTAAGGCCGGCCGAACATATGAAGGTTAGGGGGTTAAGTAATGAAGACTACCCCATCGATGGGATTGTAAAGGTCCAACTGGACATACTCCAACTGAACACCGGCAAGAAGCACCCCATGCAGGTAGCGGCCATGGTATGCCCGGAGCCCCAAGACCATTGCAAGTACCCAATCATCTTGGGAACCAATGCAGACATAGTGCAAGCTATAATCCGAGCCTACTTGAGAGAGACCAACGAGTTGCCGCTGGCCGATTCGCTCCTAGACCCCATCTTACGAGAAGAATGCCACCGGGTGTATGCATTGGAGCGTCATGGGGACCTCTACAATCGTCAACGAGGACTGACGACCATATTACCAGGGGGAGTGCAAAAGATGGCCGTCTGGTGTTGTTATCCCGACCGAGACCAGAACGACCAACTGTTCTCGCTGGAGAGTGAACCTGAAGAAGAAGAGGTTCAGCGAGGGTATAGAATACTACCCGAAGTGAGGGAATGGACGGCTAAGATCCCTATTCGAACCCACGTATATGTGCAGAATCTCTCCCCCTTTCCGATGGAGTTTGATGTCGACCAGAAGTTGGGATGCATATATCCGGTCAGCCCGGTGGGAGCCACACCTCAGGTGAAGGCGGCGGCCGCGCACGAGCGGATAGTCGATCTGGACTTCAACTTCGGCGAATCGACCCTGTCCACAGAGTGGAAAAAACGGTTGACCACCCAGCTGATGCAACGACGACATGTGTTCTCCACGAGCGAGATGGATGTGGGGTGCAGCCGCAGTTCCCAACATACCATTCGGATGAGTGATGCCACCCCGTTCCGGGAACGTTCTCGTCGCCTTGCCCCTCGGGATGTGGACGATGTGAGGAACGCCATCCAAGACATGGAAACCGCTGGGATTGTGACGGAATCACGAGGACCTTATGCGTCGCCCATAGTGGTGGTGCGGAAAAAGAACGGGTCCGTACGACTGTGTATCGACTATCGGACACTGAACAACCGCACGATCCCGGATCAATACAACCTTCCGCGCATTGAAGAGATCCTGAATGCGCTGAATGGGAGTCACTGGTTTAGCATGCTGGACCTCCGATCAGGGTACTATCAGGTGCCCATGACGGCGGAAGACCAGGAGAAAACGGCTTTCGTCTGCCCCCTGGGATTCTATCAATTCACCCGTATGCCCCAAGGTATATGTGGGGCGCCTGCTACGTTCCAAAGGTTGATGGAAAAGACAATCGGGGACATGATTCCCCGGGAGTGCCTGGTGTACCTGGACGACATCATCGTCTTCGGAAGGACTCTGGAAGAGCACGAAGAGCGGTTGTTTAAGGTGATCGATCGTCTGGGAAACGAAGGGTTGAAATTGTCCCTAGACAAGTGCCGATTTTGCCATACCTCGGTGACCTACGTGGGGCACATCGTGTCCGCCAAAGGGATCGCCACCGACCCTGCCAAGGTAGAGGCCGTGGTGAACTGGCCTCGCCCAGAGAACGTCACAGAGCTGCGATCCTTCCTGGGGTTCTGTGGGTATTATCGCCGCTTCGTGGAAGGGTACTCGAGCAAGGCTAAACCCTTGAACAATCTGTTGAAGATATACCCTTCCGAGACCGGGAAGAAGGCTGTACCAGCCCGCCAACCGTTTGGTGACAAATGGACCTCTGAGTGTGAGCAGGCCTTCCTGAAGCTGAAGAAGTGTCTGACCGAAGCGCCTGTACTTGCTTATGCGGATCCCGAACAGCCTTACGTCCTGCATGTGGATGCTAGTCTAAATGGACTAGGCGCCGTCCTGCACCAGAAGCACCCGGAGGGCCTGCGGCCGGTAGCTTACATCAGCCGAAGCTTGACACCCAGTGAGCAGAGATACCCCGTCCACAAGTTGGAGTTTCTGGCTCTCAAGTGGGCGATCACCGAGAAGCTCCACGATTACTTGTACGGTGTCACCTTCGAGGTAAGGACGGATAACAACCCCCTCACGTACATCAATACGTCGGCCAAACTAGATGCAGCAGGCCACCGATGGCAGGCCGCCCTCAGTAACTACAGCTTCTCCTTGAAGTATAAGCCGGGGCCATTGAATATTGGGGCGGACGCCCTCTCCCGAAGACCAGGACTACTCGCTACCCCCGATGATGAGGAATGGGAAGAACTTCCCGGCCCCGGAGTGCGGGCTATGTGTAAAACTGCAGCCATAGTTAATGACCAAGTGGCCTTCTCCGAGTTACGAGTGATCGACTCTTTGGGATGCCAGTCGCAGGCTGTCCCCGCCGCCTACTGCGACCCAAAAGGGATGCACCTCACGCACGACAAGGTGTTCCGGTGGAAAGATCTGGTAGACTACCAAATTCGAGATCCGGTCACTAGCATCATCCGGCACGCCGTTGAAAAAAGGAACCCAGCCCTTCTGAAACGTGCGCCCAATGACTTGGTGGCCTTACTCATGCGAGAATGGGACAAATTTGAAGTGGACAACTGCTTGCTCTATCGGGTGGTGCAATATCATAATCACCCGGATAGGAGACAACTAGTCCTACCCAAGAACTTACAATACCTGGTGTTGAAGTCCCTACACGATGAACACGGGCACCTAGGTGTAGAGAAGACTTTTGGGCTAGTCCGAGACCGGTTCTTCTGGCCCAAGATGAGGGAAGCGGTGGAACAACACTGCCGCCGTTGTTCCCGGTGCATTCAACGCAAGACGTTGCCTACCAGAGCAGCTCCCATGGCCCATCTTAAGAGTTCTGGTCCGATGGACTTGGTGTGTATGGACTTTTTATGTATCGAACCTGATAGCCGAGGCATCGGTAACGTGCTGGTCATCACGGACCATTACACCCGATATGCACAGGCCTTCCCCACAAAAGACCAGAAGGCTATCACGGTCGCGAAAGTTCTATGGGAAAAGTTCTTCGTGCATTACGGTCTTCCAAACCGACTTCACTCCGACCAAGGGCGAGATTTTGAGAGTACTCTGATCCGAGAATTACTTAAAATGCTGAACGTCGCCAAGTCCCGGATGACTCCGTACCACCCCGAAGGAGATGCTTTGCCTGAACGATTCAACAGGACCCTGTTGGACATGCTTGGAACTCTGAAGGGAACGCAGAAAGCAGAATGGAGTCGTCACGTAGAAACGTTGGTACACGCGTACAACTGTACTCGCCATGAGTCCACTGGGTTCTCCCCGTACTTCCTCATGTTTGGGCGGGAGGCAAGACTCCCCGTAGATGTGCGTCTTCGAGTCTCAACGGATGGGATACACAATGCTACCCATTTCCAGTATGTGCAAAGGCTAAAGGACAGTTTGCAGCAAGCTTACCAACAGGCTGAGAAGTCTACAGCTAAACTGAATGCTGGCAATAAGAGACGATACGACAATAAAGTCAAATATCGAGAGTTACGTCCTGGGGACGCTGTGTTACTTCGTAATTTGGGAGTCCCCGGAAAACATAAACTGGCAGACCGATGGAGAGATGGCGTATATGAGGTAGAGTCACAGATGCCCGGCCTCCCGGTCTATCGCATCAAAGACACAGACGGCCGGATAAAGGTGTGGCATCGTAATCACCTTCTCCCTATTCCCCAAGTGGGAGGCGAAGAAGAAGAAATACAGGCCACACCGCTCAACGGTGAGTCCGATCTATCAGAGGTGGGTCAAGAGACTGTAAATAACGAGACCCACTCTGAAACTCCTGAAGACCCTATGGAGGGACCCTCTCAAAGGGACTATTCCACAGAAGGGGCATCTCCCGGAGGAGCTACGGGTAAAGGGCCCCGTAGGCCAACGCCTACTAAGGTGGCACCAACAGGCCAGCCTTTGGATCCACAGAGCCCGTGCTTTGTGCCTAACAGAGACTGTTCAGAGACATTTCTCCCCTCAAGGGACGAGGCTGAGCCTCAGGACTGTACTTATTACTCCCCAGAGGGAGTTGCTGAAGAACAACTCCGTAGGAGCCAAAGGGCCAGGTACCCTCCAACTCGGGTAACCTATGATCAAATGGGGGCACCCCAGTATGAGGCTCAGCAGTGGTCTCGGAGCAAAATCCAATCCGTGATTGTGATGCTCACAGAATTGTGTAACCTTGTTTAAAGTTGATGCAATGTGCTAAGTTGTATTCGTACCAGATGCATTTTTATTATATAACGGTTGTGTATAGTAGTAAGTTATGTGGTCCAAGCGGGGACGTTGGAGTTTCACCAGGGGGAGGATGTAGCCATGTCCCCCTCGCGCACTTGCCCCCTCCCTTGTCCCCCCCCCTCGCGCACTCGCCTCCTCCTTCACCGTTGCGAGCGCGCGGTGTTGCTGTGCGGCCGGTTGCTAGGGAAGCGGGTCGGGCGGTTGCCGGGGACGCGAGCGGCGAGCAGGCCGGTTGCCGGGGACGCGATCGGGCCGTCGCTAAGGCCGCGATCGCGTTGCCACCGGTCTGGCGGCTAGCGGAGCAGGGCGCCGCCATGACAGTTAGCTCGCGCATGCGCAGGATGCCAGCTAGCGCGGGAGGCCCCTGATAGCTCGCGCATGCGTGAGGATAGACGGCCAGCCCCCAGGGTGCATAGGGGCAGAGACACCTGACGCCAGGGAGCCAATAGGGCTGAGGGATTTGCCCGGGAAAGGAGAGATACTTTTCGCGGGGTTTTGCAGTGACACAGGCAGTCAGGATCCGGACCAGCTAGGGGTAAGAGGTGGATGCAGGGGTCAGTGACCCTCTGCATTAGGCCAGCAGCCCCCAGGCCCCCAGTTAGGACCTGAGCCACTTAATAGCTTGTGGAGTATAGGGACAGGCCCTAGATAGGGACACTGACCCATTTATTGGTAGCTTAGTCAGGGACACAGTGCTAAAGCCGTGCGGCCCTGCGAGGTGGGTTCTGGGCTCAGAACACTATCAAAGACCCTGGGACTAAGGTGATATTATCCGCGCTGGAATTCACCCAACGCGGTGTGGAGGACAACGTCGGATCGGGCGGAACTCCGGTGATATCGCGGTACCCGTGGCTGGAGCCCGGGCAGGTAACCTGCAACTCACGTGCACCAACCAGGCCTATCACCAGACATAGTGGCTGCGCAGTCACACATACATATGCAGACATTGGTATATGATTTTGGGAGTGCAAGACATTTGGGTGGGGGTTACTGGACACAGGGTGGGGTCACTCTGCGGGAGGTTAGCGTCCGCCGTGACGCCTAGAGGTGGTAGCGTCCGCCGTGACGCCTAGAGGTGGTAGCGTCCGCCGTGACGCCTAGAGGTGGTAGCGTCCGCCGTGACGCCTAGAGTGGTTAGCGTCCGCCGTGGCGCATGTGTTGAGATGTAATGTGATAAGTTGCTGCATGTAGTAAAGTTAATAGTTATATAGAGCTGTCTGTGTGGTCATTGTGTATTGTCCTGCGAGGAACTACTTCCCCTCTGGTGGGAGCCATCGCAGGTGGAGGCGCTGCATCATTAGTATTGTAATACATTGCCCCAGGTTCCCTTAGCGGATGCTCAGCCTTCTGTGAGCCAACAGGTATTGCACCACGCACCCCTTGGTAACATTGCATGTTCCCTCCACGCACGCGGTATATGCGATTGGGTGGGGTGATATGACCGTTACACTTGTATAGCGCTGACAGTGTATGTAGTGCAGTACATAGAATTGCTGAAGGCATCAGTCCTTGCCCATCGAGTTTACAATCAATTGTTTGCTGCCTAAGGCACAGGGAGATAAAGTGACTTGCTCAAGGAGCGGACACCGGGATTGGAACCGGTTTGAAGCTCTGTATCGCTGTTTTCAGAGTCAGAAGCTTTTCTCACTGAGCCGCAATGTCTTGAGAAAGGTCTTGGACAGGAAATGTCCATCTAATAAATTCACATTATGCTTTTATCCGAATCGATTGGTTGAGTGCCGATTTCCCTACAAATATCATAAATAAATAAATAAATAAATAAAGATACAGTATGTACATGCACATACATACTAATTAGTGCTTAATTGACAAACATACACATTCACTAAATAGTACAATTTATTGATACAAGCAGCATACTAAAATAACTCGTTAGGTTCTAATTAACATATTTTACATGTATTATATAAAATTATTCAGAATAATGAGGGCACACATTTTAGCACTCTGGGGCCTTGCAGAAATCTAGTTTCTCACAGAGTCAGAATGCATTTGGCTTGGGTGACATATTTGCAGGCCTACTTAGCTCCCTATACAGTCAATGTGCAAAAAGATGTTCTCCCTCTCTCGTGAACACCATCGCTGATACAATTAACTAGTTACAATGTGACAGCCTGATGATGTCATCAGCAGGGAGAACAAAGACTCAAAGGATGAGATCATCAATCCATTTCTATTCAGCCTTAATGGAGGGGCTATAAGAGAGATTTTTAATTAGAAGAGTGTGGAGACATGAGCTGAAAGTCACAGAGCTCGCACTTGCCTGTAACCCACTGCTCTCATTTTCATAATGTGGCTATGTGATAAATGTAGTGTGTGGGACTTTCCTTGTGAATTTAATCAGTGGCTTCCCCTGGGGATGAGCTCAGATAAGAGATGACAGAGCGCAGAAGCTCAGGAAATGTAATATCTGACTGCACTGCCATTTGTAATCGTTACTTCTTGGAGCTATATGGGGGTTAGATATTAAAGGTGCAGTCTCACTTACTTAACCCAAAAGCTCGCGTCATGTGCAAGAAAACGACAGCATTTCAAAATGGATGATATCTGGGGAGAGAAGAGCAACAATCATTACTGATTCTAGTCCCTCTTCCCATTGCTATGGAAGATTTAAGCTCGGTTCATTTGAATAGATCTTAAATCTAGACAACAAAGGGAAGACGGCTCTGCAGCATATCAAGTACGGATCTTAAATCCCATGCAGTAAAATGTACTGTGTTCATTTGTTTTTGCACCAACGGCCTTGATTTTCACTTGTCACATACTGATCAGAAAGGGATCGAGTACTTCTATTGTAAATTAATGCAGGAAATATTTTTGGGGGAGAAGTCGTTTAACATTGTGACTTTATTTACTGATTCATCAGTACCACTAAATTTGGGTCAGTGTCACAGATATAGGATGAACTAATCTCATAGAAGCCCATGGAATAGGGCCGACTATACCATTTTTTTCGTCCCAAACCTCACTGATTTCAGTCCATGGTGGTTGATATCTGTGTTTCATTTCTCACTAAATGACCCATATTTGTGAAGAAAGAATATGACATATTAATGTACAAGATGATTTGTCAAGTTGGATGTCGAATTTGGGATGTTTTTGTCTGTTGTTTTCTACATTGCTCATCACAGAAAGCTGTGCAACACCCCTAAGGCTGCGCTTATAGTGCCGGCAACAGCGACGCGACGTCGCGGCAAAAGAAATGCATTGCCGCTGTCGCGTGCGCTTATAGTAAGCGCGACGCGACGGAGCGACTGATTGGTCGCGATCACTGGAAGTCATCTCTATTTGATTTTCCAGCGACCGTCGCCTGACCGTCGCGTCGCCGGTACTATAAGCGTAGCCTAAGGACACACATGAGTATATTGATGGACATGCCATCCAGCCAATAGCAGAGACACTGATAGAATGGAGATGACAGGACAGTGGGTGCATGACATCACAAAACAGGAGTGGCAAGAGTGATAGATTGGGAGCACGTGATGAGGAGAGAGCTGCAGTGTGCAAGAGAGAGGGAGTGGTGGTGTGAAGATGGTCAGCGCAAACCTCATGGACCTCACGATATCGATGGAACCGGATGGAATAAAAGAATGAGGATAAAAATATGAGAATGAAGCACAGTATCAGTGCATTAAATACACATGTGGGGGATGGGTTGAAATGGGGGGGGAGGAAGGATGGGTATGGGAGGAGGATAACGCTGGAAGGGTTGATATTAATTTTCCACTTTATCTAATCAAAGAATACATAAAATTATGGATTCAGTGACTCACACGGGCTTGTGTGGTGTCTCTCCCTCAACGCTGACTGTAGTGGATTATTACAGACTCATATACTCGAGTCTCAATATACATAAAACTCACACGGCCTGATGTGAGTCCTTGTCCTCAGAGGGTGATGTCCTGTATGGATGGTGTCTGGTTGTCTCAGCAGAATTATCCCCCGATGGGTGTAGTGTGTGAGTGTCTCCTCTCCCCATTTCCCAGATGACCAAAAAAGAGTGTGTGCAAACCAGGGTTAACAACAATAAAAAGGTCTTTAATGGGTATACAGTGGAGACATGAGCATAAAAAATGCAAACATGTGGTGGACATAAAAAGTATAAAACAACCTATGACACAATGAAATAAAGCAAACACAAGAAATACACTCACACTTGATGGCAAAAAAAAATTGCCCAGCCTCAGCCGCTAGGGGTCAGGTTCCTGACGAAGCTTATTGCGAAACGCGTTGTTCCCTGCCGGAGCTCATTGAGAGAGGGACCCAGCACACTGCAGGGCATCCGGTACAGATCCCCTCTTCCGGTTCCGCTGCCGGACGCGCCAGTGAGAGCAACAACGGAGGAGGAGACCGTGCAGGAGTGTACCGAGCAGCTGAGGCTGGGCAATTTTATTTGCCATCAAGTGTGAGTGTATTTCTTGTGTTTGCTTTATTTCATTTTATTTCATTGTGTCATAGATTGTTTTATACTTTTTATGTCCACCACATGTTTGCATTTTTTATGCTCATGTCTCCACTGTATACCCATTAAAGACCTTTTTATTGTTGTTAACCCTGGTTTGCACACACTCTTTTTTGGTCATCTGGGAAACGGGGAGAGGAGACACTCACACACTACACCCATCGGGGGATAATTCTGCTGAGACAACCAGACACCATCCATACAAGACATCACCCTCTGAGGACAAGGACTCACATCAGGCCGTGTGAGTTTTATGTATATTGAGACTCGAGTATATGAGTCTGTAATAATCCACTACAGTCAGCGTTGAGGGAGAGACACCACACAAGCCCGTGTGAGTCACTGAATCCATAATTTTATGTATTCTTTGATTAGATAAAGTGGAAAATTAATATCAACCCTTCCAGCGTTATCCTCCTCCCATACCCATCCTTCCTCCCCCCCCTTTTCCCCCCATCCCCCACATGTGTATTTAATGCACTGATACTGTGCTTCATTCTCATATTTTTATCCTCATTCTTTAATTCCATCCGGTTCCATCGATATCGTGAGGTCCATGAGGTTTGCGCTGACCATCTTCACACCACCACTGCCACGCTAAGAAGGAGACGGGGTTCCCTTCTCCGAAGTCAAGCAGCAACCACAAAACCATCAAAAAGGGCCAGTATATATTTCTATATACTCTTTTACACCACGAACACATCTATATATATATACTATTATTTTTATTTTTAATAGCTAAGGCGTTGCAACATTTTTTCAGCCACAAATTCTAGGGAGCGCCCCAGTTCAAACAACCTCTAAGAGAAAGGGAGTACCTGTCCCGAGGAGCCAGGCGAGAGATACAGCGCGTAGCAGAACCATCCCAGTCTTACAGAGCAGTGCGTACCGGAGGTAGCTACAGTGTTCCGGGGAGTAATTCATCGGTGAAGAGGGTGCCCACATAACCTGAGGGTCACAAAGCAGTGAGTTGGTCACGTGGAACAACATCCAGGGACCACCCCTACTATCCTGCAGTATCCTTTTCATTGTGCACCACTTACACCACTTTTTGCGAAGTAACGAGCCTGCACCTATAATACCAACATATACTACACAAGCTCCAACGCTGTGTCGGCACCAACAGTGGCGCTTTAATTAGTATCTGGGCCACCGGGACTAAATAAGAGAAATTATAGGACAATTCCACAGTGAGGTACGCTTTATTTTCTCCTTACAAGTGTGATATGCGTTGTTCAGGGACCTCAGAGTATGAGAGCCCCTGTATGTAATCATTGTGTTCTGCATACATAAATTATGGTTACTCAAAAGATATGTGTTACTCTGTGTTATCTGACCCAAGCCTGGTTCTTGCTGGCTGATTATACTCTGCCTATACATGGGAGGCGGACTGAGGACCCTTCCCTAGTACGTCCATACTAAGACACCTAGGGAAATAGAGGGGTTACATGCTATTCTTTTTTAAGTCTGAAATCACAATAATTGCCTGATAAAAGCAGTAGATGTATATTCATGCACAATCCCTGCAAGCGCTAACTCCAACACCCACAACACCATCACATATATTTTTGTGTTAAAAAGGAGCGCTCCTGGGTGTGACCAAATGTATACAACAAAAGACAAAAATTCTCAATGTTACATCCAATGTGACAAAAAATATATAGTTAAATACTTAACTGTTTGTCTTCTCATAAGTAAGGGTCATTTAGTTAAAGTCCTTGGCCAAAGCGTTATAAGTCTGCAGCCATGTCACAGCATGACTACTCTGCAAGTCCTAACACTAACGGTGAAAAAACTGAGACACCGTTCCTGTAAGTATGTAAATATATATATTTTTTGACATATTGGAAGTAGCATTAGGAATGGTTGTCTTTTGCTGAACATGTTATACAGTATATTCCCTTATATTTAGTATTGGAGAGCTTACTGTTGAGCTTTCTGGCCTAAATCGGCATCATCATTATTGACAATTCTAAATAGCCAATATATAGAGTAGAGTAGAACGTGCTGCAGAATGTGTGCTTTCACTTTATTACAAATCTAATATAATGTGTGTTGCTAGGCACCTTTAAGATCCCAGACAAGATAATGTCAATAAATACATTCAGAACATATTGTCCCCCCTTGTACAGGGGAATGATAAGGGAGGCAGAGTGAATAGTGGAGAGAAAGGGGGGTTGGAAAGAACCGTGAAACTGAGAGCAATGAGAGTGGAGATGGAACAGACAGGAAGGGTGAAGGGGATGAGAGGGGAGGTGAATGTAAGGGGGGGGAGATTTGAGGAGGTAAAGGGCTGGGGACTGGCTAAGGGTAAAATAGTGGGGGTGTTAGGTAAACCCCATTAGTGCCAGAAAAGCCCCTAAGGAAAAGTGTGTGGCGAAGGCCCGCAATTGGGAGGGTGAGGTGTGTTGTGAGGTCCACTTCTTCTAAGGAAGGCCATGATTGTATTGTATTGTATGTCTTTATATATATTGCGCCATTAATGTACATAGCACTTCACAGTAGTAATACACGGGGTAATCAAATAAATAACAGATAATATAAATAACAGGTCATGGGAATAAGTGCTTCAGACATAAAAGTAACATTAAGGAAGAGGAGTCTCTGCTCCGAGGAGCTTACAATCTAATTGGTGGGGAGAACGTATGGAGACAGTAGGAGGGCATTCTGGTAAGTGCATCTGCAGGGGGCCAAGCTTAATGTATCATGTGTCTAGTATTAGCCACAGTGCTACTCATATGCTTCTTTAAGCAAGTGTGTCTTAAGGTGGGTCTTAAAGGTGGATAGAGAGGGTGCTAGTTGGGTATTGAGGGAAAGGGCATTCCAGAGGCGTGGGGCAGTGAGCGAAAAAGGTTTATGGCGGGAGAGAGCTTTAGATACAAAGGGGGTACAAAGAAGACATCCTTGAGAAGAATGCAAGAGTTGGGATGGTGCATAACGAGAAATTAGGGATGAGATGTAAGGAGGGGCAGAAGAGTGTAAAGCTTTAAAAGTGAGGAGGAGAATTGAGTGTGAGATGTGAGTTTTGATCGGAAGCCAGGAGAGGGAATTCAGGAGGGGAGACGCGGAGACAGATTTAGGAAAGAGCAGAGCGATTCTGGCAGCAGCGTTAAGGATAGATTGTAAGGGAGACAGGTGAGAGGCAGGGAGGCCAGACAGCAGGAGGTTTCAGTAATCAAGACGGGAGAGAATGAGGGCCTGAGTCAGAGTTTTAGCAGTCAAGCAACAGAGGAAAGGGCATATCTTTGTGATATTGCGGAGGAAAAAGCGACAGGTTTTAGAAACGTTTTGAATGTGAGAGGAGAATGTGAGAGAGGAGTCAAGTGTGACCCCTAAGCAGCGTGCTTGGGCTACTGGGTGAATTATCGTACTTCCAACAATAACGTGGAAGGAGGTAGTAGGGTCAGGTTTGGGAGGAAGGAAGGATATGAGCAAGGGGCCATGGCTGCTGGTAGAGGGGCAGGGGGAGTGTTATGGAAAACACTAGGGAAAGCCATGCGAGATACATACGTAGAGGATGGACACAAGGCAAGAATATGCTTTCTATTGTCTGCTGTCCCAGCCCCTTGGCTCACCCAGCTCAGGACAACAGCACTCTGTGTATCGTCCTTTCTGCAATTCAGTACATGTAACCACAGTAACATATCACTGTCTTCACTTAAGAGCTAGCAATGCTTCAAAAGAAAATCTTCATCTCTAGCAGAGTGAGAAATGATTCATGCAAACAGAAGATGTATTCTCACTGTGCTTTCAAGAAATCATACATTGTAAAATCTGTTTATAATATTGTCTAATATTTTTAATTGCAGAAAAAATAGTAATGGGCACCGTGACATGGCTGACTGCATGCTTATTCGTTCTGTGCTCTCCTTGCAGAAATCCTTCAGAATAGAACTTACATTACCCCTAATACAAGCATTATGCATATTGTCCAATACTGCTTGCAATGTTCCTTATATTTACAAGGGCAGCGGTGCGCAAACTGGGGGACGCGGTCTCCAGGGGGCGCGTGAGACTTTTCTGTGCAGGAGCGGCGTTTACAGAGGTCCCGCGCTGAGAACGCGAGGCCTCTGTAAACTTACTTACCCGGCTCCAGTCACACGTCTCTATGACAACAAGGCATCAAATGACGCCCGTTGCCATGGAGACGTGACATGAAATGACGCCGTGGGTAATGTGATGTCACATGACCCCGCAGCGTCATTTGACGCAACATTAGAGGCGAGAGGGGGGTACGACGGAGGAACAGAGCAGGTAGGGGGGGCACAGCGCAGGGAGTTTGCGCACGGCTGTACTAGGGAACACCTATATTTTATACCGCGTTGTTGGATGAGCGATTAAACCTAATAGGACAAAGATTCATAACACGGAATGAAACACGGTTAAAAAAAAAAAATTCAAACAACATAAATTTTTGGCTTTTGTCATCAAATTGTCCTATTATTCTCAAACTCCAGTTAAAAGGGTAATGTTTGGCCAATTTAATTCTCACACAATTGTGTGGTATAATACGAGCTGATACATAAGCCGCGTTTCCACTGACAGTCGAGTCACCGGCAACAAAGTTGCCGAGAAAGGCAGCGATTGTCTGTCATGACGATCAAGCGCGGTCTTGAAGTCAAACAAAAATGTAAATACTGAATCTCACCTCAAATATCACATTTTAGAGACTCGAAAAGAAATGTGCTTAATATAATATCACAAACTGCAAAACACTTCCCTGTAACAATCTCCTTCGCAACAAACTGTCCAAAAGCTAGAAAAAAAAAAAAAACACACAAAACTCATTCTCAAGACGGCCGTGATATATGAACAGTTATAATGTTAGTTTCAGGAATAGAAACCCGGCACTGTGGTGGACTCGTGAAGAAAGTTATTCAAATTTATTTACAGAATTACAAATCAATTCATCAACGTTTCGGTCCCCACATGGACCTTTTTTCAAGGCAGTAAAGCAGTGATTCCTGTGTGCTAAATATGCCCACCAGATGCCAGGGGAAACGTGTAAGGAGGGGCAGGTGACAAGGAAGGTACAGGGAGGGGACTGGAAAAATTGCAGCAAGAGTCCAAGGGCGCCTGTTGCTAGTAGGAAATTATCCTAACAGTGTTGTGCTACCGGTGATACAACAATAGAATAAGCCTTATTGTGACTATACATTTTATAGATATCTCTCTTGAAAGCAATACATTTAAATCATAGTAAGGAACAAAGAGTAGTGTCCATACTAAATATGAAACTAAGCATAGATAAACTGTATATTAGAATATACTGCATACACTCATTTTATAATGCTACTGTTCTAAAGTCCTAGCGGCTCACTGTCAAATATGAATATCCTATTAATCTAGCAACTATGCTGAAATATCGATGAGGAAAGATACAGCCTCGCCGTGGACTTCGGACAAAATGTAATGACCAGCAAGAGAGTAGATCGAGTATAGTGAGCATGGCACGTCTGCACCGAGCAATACCTACTGGAAATGAGAGATCGACAGTGCTTCCAAGTTTGGCGCCATTTTTCCAGTTTCCTCCCCCTTACATGTTTCCTTTGGAGTCTGATGGGCATATTTAGCACACAGGTATCACTGGGACATATTTTTATGGACCATGTGGGGACAAAAACGTTGATGGATGAGCGACTAATCCTAATAAAGATAAAGATTCATAACACGGAATGAAACACGGGCAAAAAACATTTCAAGCAAAATACATTTTTGGCTTTTGTCATCAAATTGTCCTATTATTCTCAAACTTCAGTTAAAACGGTAATGTTTGGCCAATTATGTAAATAAATGTCTGTGACAGAATTATGCTATGTTGGCATTCTATCTTTTTCATATGAGTTATACCGGAGCTATATCTTGATCTGTAACAAAGAGAGAGGGGATCGGTATGACAGCCAAAAAACGTGGACAGTTACGGAACTCACCGGCCAAAAAAGATTAAAATAAAAGCAAATTTATTGGGCTACATAAAAATGTGGTAAATCCACATGAAAGAACAAGCTCCTCCTCCATGCGTTTCACGACGTCACTGGCGCTTTCTCAAGGAGTGCCAGTGATGGCTGTCATACCGATCCCCTTTCTCTTTGTTGCTGTCCCCTGGATTGGACTAGATGCCGACAGAGACACAGGATCTACATTACTCCAGCGTGGCCAAGAGGATGAGGGGCATGGCGACTGATTGTGAGTAATGTGTAACTCCACGCCTAATCTACCTACCATTTTTGGGGTTAATATGCTTACCTTCAGCAGCTGTTTTTCTTCAGGGACTGCCTAATATCATTGCCTGCTGATACGCTTCCCCACAGAGGTTCCCCATACACCTCTTCAACTAATGCCTATTTCTCTCTAATCGTGGCATACTCACTATCTCATTTCTAATGTGCAGCATCGTTCCTGGAGCCAACAGCCGGTGCGCTCTTCATATCAATATCTTGATCCGTCCCTATACACAGATCATCATCTTGTATTCCACCATTGGTTCCTAATGCTGAAAAGAATTTGGAGTGTGAGTGCGTTTGACGCTGATTAATTGATCTTCCTATACACTTTAATATACTGTGTTGCACTATTTTCTGTTTCTTCTTTCCACACATCCCACGAGAGCTGCGCTCCTGTTTTGTTCTTTATTCTGTGTTTTTGACGCATGAAAGATTTTTTTTGGAGCAGCACCTCGCATTTAACAAACGGGTTGTATTTTTCTTTACCCTTATATTTGATCACTTAATATCAAGTCACCTGCACTAGGAATAATTTTTTTGGTGCTGAAACACCACTTTTCTTATAAGTGATCTTTGATCACAACTTTATCCTGACTGGAAGATCCGGAGGGGAAATGGAAGCAGCTGATGACACAGGTTCGGACCCGAAATGCTCCGTCAATCACGTCCTCCTCTCTCCAACCGGTCTACCTCTCTGCTTGTAGACACTCGCGTAGCAGCCCTTCGTGACCTCAACGTGTTGCGAAACGTGATCGATGGAGCATTGTATTGCATATAAATGTATATGTCTGCTACTCAGTGCGCTTTTATCTGCTTTTTTTTGTTTGCGTCACAAAGTTTAGTAGAAGTCTCGCTCATCCAATTAAAGCTTTGAAAACTGAAATGACTAAACATGTAATACTGTAGTGCCGAACGAGTATTCTAAAACCAATCTGGGGCAATCACCAGCAAGACCCAGGTACATACTGGGTACATGCTGAAAACATGCTGGGTACATGCTGCAACATTTCTGCAGACAGACTAATGGCCCATCGGATTAACAGCGGGGGTCCCTGGCAGTCCCATTCAAACTGACAGTCAAAAGGGACTGCCAGGGACCCCTGCTGTGTTATCTGATAGGCCATTAGTCTCTGCAGAAATGTCACTGAAATGTTTGCAGCATGTACCCAGCATGTACCTGGATCTTGTTGGTTATAGCCCCAGATTTTCCAAGGCAAGTTTAAGGCAAGTGTTAGAATACTCGGCGCACCTGTAATTGAGATGATGTTAAATGGTTAAAACATCAATGCAACTAAAGCTTCAAATTTCCTTTTAGTCTCAGGGAAAACAACATTTTAAAAGGATCAAATAATAAACCCTTTTAATGCCAGAACAGCAGGCAACTTATTGCAAACTTATACCAATTTAGAGAAAAAGAAGTATCGTTTTGTATTACATTCCTTTTACAAAATGTCCAGTGTACATCATACTATAGTATTGATTTCCCAACTGGAGGTAAATTCATACCTCCCTGGTGCCTCAGAGATTCTTCTAATACTTTAACTATAGCTTTGTCACTGTTCTATGTGAAAGGTAGAAAGACAAAGTTCCATGGTCTTAGTGTACCTTGTTACATCGGTTCACGAAAATTCATAGATGAGCAAGGATTTATTTGGAACGTTTTTTCGACCTTGTCTAGGAGAATGCACTGTGAAAACTGTGTCAGAGAGGTTTATATATAAAAAGAAACAAGGAGAGGCGCTCATAGCTACCTAGTGTAAAATCTTTTTAGTTTATTATAGAAGACAAATCCTCTGTAGAGTAATACACACAAACATCACAAAATCATAAAGCTCAACATACTGTAGAAATAGCACAAGCATCAAGAAGCTGGATGCTGGACCTGAACGGCTGGTATTTTCAATAAATAATATTAGATCTGTATGAGCTCCACAAAACTCACTGGTCATCTTAAAGACAACTAAGATAAATTGCCCCAAATTTGACAGTATTAGGTAAAAATAGATATTAGAAATATCAGTACTATATATATATATATATATATATATATATATTACACACACTGTAAATAGAAGGATTTATATATAGAAAAAAGATTTATACTGTAAATATACAATATTTATACATTATACAATATAATAATAGTAATAATAATAATAATTGAACAAATATCTGCAATACTGCGGCAAAGATACAGTGCTTTACAAGAGATCACATACATATGGGGCATCTTATCAGAGGAGTGTACTGGTATCAAGATATTCATTTAAACCATCAGATCAAAGGGTTCCCATTTTGAATATCCAACATGTCTCTCGTTTGCACAGGGTCTTGAATCTATTTCCTCCACATCTAGATAAAGGCGCATGCTCTAAAGCAAGAATTGAGAGACACTTGGAATTTTTTGACCTAAAGAATGTCTAGTGAGACCATGAGTATGTAAACCCTTAATTACATTATGTTTATGCTCCATAAAATGGATTTTTAGTGGGGTGTGTGGTCCTTCCCATGTATCGGAGACCACATCCACATGTAGTCATATGCACATAAATCAGTACAAGTTTACAAAAAACATCACCGTTTGTTTGTGAAATGAAAATATCTTGACTATTCTGTACAGTGTCAGATTTCCGCCCCCATATAATTTTGCTCCGCTCTCGGGCCTCTTGGAGCAAACGGAAAGGCACTTGCCTGTGTGGCTGTCTCCGTTCTGCCACGCTCCTGCGGAATCCAAGCGTCAAAAGACGCTGCGGACATTTCCAACGTTATGTCACACGGCGTCTCATTGCCATGGTAACGTAACGTCACAACGTCAAATAAAGTCATGATGTCGCGTTTCCATGGCAACGCGCCACCGTCCAGCATCACTTTGGTGACATCCTCAGCTTTATTTGATGCAGGAAGGAGGAGCGTGGTAAAGTGGAGGCAGCCACACAGGCAAGTGCCTAAGGGCGGCAAATTTGGAAATGCGCAGCCGATTCTGTATATGCCTACAAGTGGTGCACTTACTGTAGTTGACCCACATTAGTAGTTTCCAATACTCTAATTCGCTGACAAGTTAGAAGGGAGAGTTTAAATATTTTCACTAGATCTCAAAAGACCTTGTGCCACAAACGTCATAATATTGTTTACTTAAAAGATGGGATCACACGTAAAAATGTACCAATGGTTCCTCATATAGGTTTGAATTTTCGTAGGGCATTGATAATATCTGAATGTTTGGTCATCTTTTGTTTAGCACAGGTACAGTCTATTTCTTTTGATTTTTTTCAATAGTCTCACGTGATAAAGATCTAACCAAATTACAACGGTTATTTATCATGATAACTTCACACCTTTTATCAAGAAATATATTTTTCATTATGTTAGATTCTACATCAAATTTCTTGTCTGAGGAACCATTTCATCTCAAACTATTACATTGGCGAAATAGATATGTTTTTGAAGCCATTGCGGATGATGATTACAACCGGCTTGCATGTAGTTATTACAATAAACTTTCAGAATGACAACGTCTGTTTCCATTTCCAAAGATTCATTATCAGATAGAGACAGATAAAGACAGATCTAAAAAATGCTGTATGGAATGTTGAAAGTTAATGCCTAATGCATCCCAATTATTGTTAAGGTGATCAAATAATATTAATAAATCAATTTTAGTATCTTTCCAAGTTTGAAGAATGTCATTGATGAAACGGCCATAGAAGACAAGGTCAGTCACTGGGAAGTTGTTATTTAATATGTAGTTTAACTCTCAGACTACTAAATAATGTAAGGAGTTAACGACCTTAATGGGTTAACCGGGTGGGATCACTCTGGTATTGCCCTTCCCCATCATGCTGCGTAGGATGACCGCGCAGAAGGGATTGCCGCTCCCTTGTATGTCTTGTGACCAGAGATGGGTGAACCAGCAGAAATCCGTTTTCCAGATTTTTACGAGTTTGCCATTCAAAAATCCAACCCGCCATGTACAACCCGCCGACTGACTGTCACAGTTTCAGTCCCATGCGGATTAATCCGAAACCGCCATTGGATACAATCCGCTTGTGGATTTTGACAATCCAATCCGCGGGATTCCCCAATTTGCTGATGGATTTAAAGAATCAAATCCGCATATTGGATACTTAAAATCCGTCAGTGGATTGCAGAATCCGTGGATGAATTGTCGGTGTTAAAAAAACAATAAATCCGCAAAACGCGAATCGCCATTTTTGAGACTGAACTGCTGAAATCCACAGACCAGAGGAACCGGCCGATCCGCTGGAAGATCCAATTCTGCCCCAAAACGTCAACTCGATGTAAACTCCTTTAGAGCCGGGAAAAGAGGGTCACATTTACTATAGATGTGAAACTTTCATCCTTGTCATGTAAATATACTAGAGAAGAAAGTTGCTTTTTAGATATATATAATCCCTTTCCGTAGTTTTATAAGACCCACAGTGATTTCCATTCCTATTGTAATTTCCATTTCCATTACTCCTATTAGTGTCGAATGTAAACGACCGTAATGTGGCTTTACTAAAATGGGAACGTCTGGCTCTACAATTGTGATCAAACCTATTCTTTTTGTTGTTATTGAAATTGGATTGAGCTGTACAGCTCTATTTGGAACCCAAACCTTCAGTATAATCCAATGTATCCCTATTACATTTACACTTTTCCTTTCAAACCAGATATTTTTTCCCAGTATCCCAATCTTTTGTTGTTCAATGATGGTTCAACTATTTTTTGTTTAGTCTCAATCTCTTTTTCCAAAAAAAATAATTTTCCTCTGTATACTTAACAAGTAATTGCAGAGAAAGTGAACAATGCTTTAAAATATTGTTCCAGTCCTCTTTAAATTTGACATCATTATCAAATATGGGTTGTTTCTGAATCGGCGAACCATGCGGGATCCATTTCTTTGAGATATATTGTTCCAAGAACATTAAATCCCACCACTGTTTAAGTTCATCTTTCAACAAACTCTCGATTTAAAAAGAATTCCCTTGAAGGCAACTTTGATCAGAAATGCATTCTGCAATATCCTCTTTTCCCTCAAAGAACTCTTTCAATATATGTTTCCTCTGTTGTCTTTCTTTGGGTTTCATAACTGTTGATAAAACTGAGTAAACAATATAATATATAAAAAAGCAGCGTGAACAAAATCCAATTGAACGTAAAGGGGATACAAAATAACAAACTCGGTACTAATCTTTGAAACAAATGGCACAGTGCTTCAAAAAACCTTTTTGCTGAATATAAAAAAAATGCTGATACTATGTTGAAATTGTTGCCTTGGTCTGAGGCTGATGGATGTTGGTAACAAAAATAGGATATGAAGTATCAATCGCATTGAGTCCCGTTTTTTTGTTTTCAGACAAGCCACTTATAGCGGAATTCAAATACTGTACCATCATTACATCTGAAACAATATGAATATAGTTGATTCATGTGTTATTTGATTGAAATATTAAGGCAATTTAATCACTGATGAAATGCAAACATCATCTCCATTGACACGTCTTCTCCATATAGCATACAATTAGTGGTAGATAATCAATGAGAAGAAATGGGGTACTCACGGGATCTCCTTCTTTGTTTGTTCCGTGATAGATGTGCTCCAGCCAGTGTCCGGTCCAAGATTTTAAGAGAGATAAAAGGTGGTGGTGCGCAATCAAGGAGAACACACAGAGGTTTGGTAAGTACAAATCCTCCTCACACATTCTCTTTCTATCCATGCTTCTCCTCCTTGCTTCTGAGGATATCTCTCCCAATCCTGGTCCCTGTCTTATTCCTACATGCGCTCGTCCTCGCCTGCCAACTGCAACCTCTTCTCCTTCTGGTGTCAACCCCTCCAACCTCATACCCATCCCCTGCCATCCTCTCTCCCTTTCTCCTGTGCTCTTTGGAATGCTCGATCCCTCTCTAACAAGTTCCTCTCTGTGCATGACTTCTTTCTCTCTCAATCCCTGCTTCTCTTTGCTATAACTGAGACCTGGCTCACTCAGTCTGACTCTGCTCTGGAAGCTGCCCTCTCCTACGGTGGCCTTTCCTTCTCCCACACTCCGCGCACTGATGGCAGGGGTGGAGGCGTGGGGCTCCTGCTCTCCTCTCTCTGTCATTACCGAACCCTTCCTATTCCTCCCTCTCTTGCTTTTCCCTCCTTTGGGGCTCACACTGTCCAGATTTTCTCTCCTCTCCCTGTCCATGTGGCAGTCATCTATCGCCCACCTACCTCTACTCAACCCCTTCTGCCTTTCTCTCTCACTTTGAATCCTGGCTCTCTTTCTTCTTCTCCTCAGACTCCCCTGTTCTTCTCCTTGGGGACTTCAATTGCCACATTGATGACCCCTCTCTCCCTTGGGCTTCCCGCTTTCTTTCTCTAACCTCTTCTTTTGGCCTTCAACAGTGGACTGCAGCCAGCACCCACAAGGATGGCCACTACTTAGACCTGGTTTTCACTAAGAACTTCTCTCTCTCCGATTTCTCCATTTCCCCTTTTCCTCTCTCTGACCATCATCTCATCTCATTCTCTCTATCTCGCATCTCCCCTTCTCCATCTCCATCTACACCCCGGTTCTGCAGAAACCTGTGCTCTATTCACTTACCTGACTTTGAGTCCACTTTACGCTCCTCCCTCTCCTCTCTCAGTTCTGCTACAGACCCCGACAACCTGGTCAGGAACTACAACTCTGTCTTGTCCTCCTCTCTTGATCTACATACCCACTTTCTCTCTGCCGCACTCGCCCTTCTAACCCTAGACCCTGGCTAAATTCCCACACACGCATGCTGCGTTCCTCCACTCATTCCTCTGAACGCCTCTGGAGGAAGTCTCACACTCTCGCAGACTTCCTTCACTACAAATTTATGCTATCCTGTTTCAACTCTGCCCTCTTGCAAGCTAAACAAGCCTACTTTTCTGCATTAATCAACATGCACAAGTCTAACCCATGCCGACTGTTCTCTGTCTTTGATACTCTACTCAAACCACCCTCAGCTGCCTCTCCTTCCTCCATCTCCGCTCAGGACATTGCTGACTATTTTAAGGAAAAGGTGGAATCCATACGTCAGAACATCCCCTCTGTTTCTTCTTCCCAGCGTACACCTCTTCCTAACTCTCCTCCTGCCTTCCTTGACTCTTTTTCCACTGTCTCAGAAGAGGATATGTCGCTGTTGATTGCCACTCTTCCCTCTACCACTTGCCCTCTTGACCCCATTCCCTCCAATCTCCTAAAACCTCTTGCTCCTATTATAATCCCTAAGCTCACACACATTTTTAACTCCTCCCTCTGCTCTGGAACCTTTCCATCCTCCTTCAAACATGCAACAGTCATACCATTACTCAAAAACAGCAAGCTTGACCCTACCTGTCTTTCTAACTATCGACCTGTCTCCCTCCTGCCTTTTGCCTCTAAAATCCTTGAACGTCTTGTATTCTCTCGCTTGCTCTATTTTCTCAACACCTATTCTCTCCTAGACCCTCTACAATCTGGCTTCCGCACTGCTCACTCCACGGAAACAGCCCTTACTAAAATAACTGACGACCTCCATGCTGCCAAAGACAGAGGTCATTACACTCTGCTCATATTACTCGACCTCTCTGCAGCATTTGACACCGTGGACCACCCTCTTCTCCTTCACATTCTCCATACTCTTGGTATTCGGAACAAAGCTCTATCCTGGATCTCATCCTACCTCTCCCATCGTACTTTCAGTGTCTCTTCTGCTAACACCTCCTCCTCTATTGATCTCTCTGTGGGGGTACCCCAGTGCTCTGTCCTGGGACCTCTTCTCTTTTCTCTGGACACACTCGCTTTAGGTGACCTAATAACATCTTTTGGGTTTAAATATCACCTCTATGCTGACGACACACAAATATACTTTTCAACACCTGACCTTACACCTGCTATACAGACCAAAGTTTCTGAATGTCTCTCTGCTATATCATCCTGGATGGCCCTCCATCGCCTTAAACTCAACATGGCTAAAACAGAGCTCCTCATACTTCCTCCCAAACCTGGCCCTACTACCTCCTTCCACATTACTGTTGGAACTACGATCATCCACCCAGTAGCCCAAGCACGCTGCCTTGGGGTCACACTCGACTCCTCTCTCACATTCGCCCCTCACATTCAAAACATTTCTAAAACTTGTCGCTTTTTCCTCCGCAATATAACAAAGATACGCCCTTTCCTCTGTTGCTCGACTGCTAAAATTCTGACTCAGGCCCTCATTCTCTCCCGTCTTGATTACTGTAACCTCCTGCTGTCCGGCCTTCCTGCCTCTCACCTGTCTCCCCTACAATCTATCCTAAATGCTGCTGCCAGAATCACTCTACTCTTTCCTAGATCTGTCTCAGCATCTCCCCTCCTGAAATCCCTCTCCTGGCTTCCAATCAAATCCCGCATCTCACACTCCATTCTTCTCCTCACTTTTAAAGCTTTACACTCTTCTGCCCCTCCTTACATCTCAGCCCTAATTTCTCGCTATGCACCACCCCGGCTCTTGCGTTCTGCTCAAGGATGTCTTCTTTCTACCCCCTTTTTATCTAAAGCCCTCTCCCGCCTTAAACCTTTTTCACTGACTGCCCCACACCTCTGGAATGCCCTTCCCCTCAGTACCCGACTAGCACCCTCTCTATCCACCTTTAAGACCCACCTTAAGACACACTTGCTTAAAGAAGCATACGAATAGCACTGTGAACATTCTGAACACATGATACATAAAGCTTGGCCCCCTGCAGACGCACTTACCAGAACTCCCTCCTCCTGTCTCTGTACGTTCTCCCTACCTACCAATTAGATTGTAAGCTCCTCGGGGCAGGGACTCCTCTTCCTTAATGTTATGTTTGTCTAAAGCACTTATTCCCATGATCTGTTATTTATATTATCTGTTATTTATTCGATTACCACATGTATTACTACTGTGAAGCGCTATGTACATTAATGGCGCTATATAAATAAAGACATACAATACAATACAAGTAAGCTCTAAGAAAAATGTATTGGCACATGTGGTACAGGATAAATAACACTCTGAGTGTTCTCTGTGATTGTGCACCGCCATCTTTTTCCTCTTTTTTTTCTCTCTTCAAATCTTGGTCTAAACGTCAGCCTTCCAAGGGAAAAAGTAATTGTGGAACACAGTATTATTAGTTAGTATCCTGTTATTGGCTTGGGCAGAGATAAGGAGAGAGAAGTGATTGCCCATACAGAATGTCACTCAGACATGTGTAACAGTCTTTTCAATGTAGTCCCAGAAGATAAAATAAAATGCAGTAATATATTGCAAACTATACAATACACAGCTTCACTTGTGTCTCTTACCAGCAGTAATGCTGAAATGCTAATTATGTTGCACTGATCAGGGCTGATTTAAAGGGGCAATCCCTCATTGTGCGCTCAAAGAGTATTAATAGCAGTGACATGTTTAAAAGGTTACATCTGGGTTATTTATATCTTTATTATCAAAACCAGACACCTATTCCATTTTTCTGGTTGGCTTGTAAGCATGGTGAGCTGAGATTTGAGAGGGTTTACTTTCCTCTGGCTGATGATGTCCATGTGCTCAGCAAAACTCCCTTTATCCCCCCCCCCCCCTTATCTGTATTGTCTCTCGGATACAGACAGTGTGGGATAAAGGTATAATATACACTTGATTGACAAACACTATAACCCTGATTGTTCATTTGTTTAGAAATGATTGATTTTTTTCAGGTGGCTCTGTGGGATTGCAACTTTAAAGGATATATTTTGCCCCAGTATATCTCCGATTATAAACCGGTCATGTACCTTCTGAATAAGTGCAGTTGGGAGAGTATGCTTCTCTTTCACAAAATGTGGCAGTTTTCAATGCTGTGCTCATATCAGAGAGATGTAGACAGGTAAAGAAGCTGTCACAGGGAATGACTGCTGGGCTGGAGTCCAGTTGCTTGATACGGGGAAGCAGGAGTTGACAGACAGGCAAAGGTTAGAGGCAGGCAGTCGGTAGGTAGGTAGCAGTGGTCAAAGGCAGGCAGTAGGCAGGTTGCAGTGATCGGAGAACTGGCAAAGGTCAGAGGCAGGCAGGTAGCAGCGGTCAGTAACAAGCCAAGGATAGGAGAGAAGCAACGAAGTAAAGGTCTGAATAAGGTCTGGAACATGAGTAGGCAACAGAATGTGACAGAAAGCTACTGTAGAGTACGGAAGTAAACATCAATAATCAGGGGCAGGAAGGGGAGGTTTATGAAGGCCCGATCCTCAGAAGGATCCCAGTAAGTCCTGGTGGCAAACAGGCTGAACTTCAGTCTGGGAGTGACAAGGATTCAAGACCCACCAGGGACATCCCTGACAGAAGCATTGCACTCTCTGTGAAAGGGACTCCCCTACTACATTGCTTTGCCATGTGATTAGTGTGACTTCTGAGGTTGTACAATACAAGTGAGTGTGCTATCTAACTTAATGTAATTGACCATTTTTACTAATTATAAAATTCACTTATTGTCTTCAATCCCATTGGCTATAATACCATGTGATATAGCTATGTGGTTTTAAGGATGTGACGTACCTCCCTTGGAGATGATGTCACATCCTTAACAAAAAAAAAGGAGGCAGTCACATGATACAGCATCCATTCAGATTGGAGCTGTACCATCTGACCTGAAAATTTGACATCACAGGCCAAATATAAGGCCTGTACGTCTCATTTAACAGGAAGAAGATGACGAGAGAACATCCTGTTCTGGATTTACCATTGGATTTTGGATTGACAGATGAAGATAGAAGATTAAAGAAAAAGAGAAATAATGACAGATAAAGAATGAAGACGGTGATAGAAGATAAAAAAAAAGAAGAATTTTGTTACCTGTTCCGGATCTTCAAGGTGGATGGCATTGGATTGACATTGATGATGTTGCTGTACGAGAGCTTTCTGATACGCCGGAATTAGGAGGGTCAATGCTTCTAAAGGTAAGAAAAATATTGAATGTAAGTAAAAAAATTTTGATAGGTTTTTTGATTGTATTTTTTTATTTCTATGTTTTTTATTGTCCATTGACTGATAATGTATTAATCTGTGCCCCATTAGGGTACAGATAAATACAGTGATAGCCAATGCATTTTTTGGCAAATGCTTGTTTTCTATTGACTGTTATTTTTTCTATTTCTGTTTTATTGTTTGGATTAAACTGTTTAGAATTTGGATGTCTTGCTTTTAGTACATTTTAGGATTGGTTAGCATTTTTAATTATTTATTTGTTTTGTTGGCTACTGCTTTAAATTCATTCATTGATTTGTTTACTAGTTTTGTAAGTTAATTATTTGTTTTGTTGGCTAGTAGTTTGACTTGTTTAATATTTTGCTTGTGTAACGGTGTTTCCCCCACCCAATCGCAAATCGCAATCGCACAAGGACAGTGATGAGGATGAGGACGGCCTTCATCCTGGCAGGCTGGCTGGGAAAAATGCAAGTTTTATTTACTTTATGCTGCTGGTTGATGTTTTATTTTAAATGGGCAAATGCACTATTGTCCATATCTGGATAATAGTAATTTTGCCCATGACTGTACTGTTTGTGTTGGGGTGCGGGGGGCCTTTATAGCAGTGTATTATACTTTACATTTTTTTGGCATATGATTGGTACTGCAGGCCAGCAGGGACCCCCAGACACCCGCGGGGACCACCTGAGGACCCCAGACAACCACGGGGACCACCTGAGGACCCACAGACACCCACAGTTGAGGACCCACAGACACCCACGGGGACCACCCAATGGCCCCCATGGGGCCCCTGGACACCCGCAGGAACCATCCGAGGTCCCCCAGACAACCGCGGGGACCACCTGAGAACCCCAGAACACCCATGGGCACCCCAGACACCCACGGGGACCAAATGGAGGCCCCCAGACACCTGCAGGGACCATCCAAAAAACCCCAGACACCCGTGGCCCCCGCCAGCTCCTAGTGTCAATGCTGTGCTGAAAAAAAATGCTTTTAAGTATGTCTCAATCTCTTTTCCCTTTTGCGCCTGACTTCAGCTGGTGAAAAAAGAAGGCGAGCTTCTATACTACGATAAACTTATCACTGCTTTGTGAATAGCAGTTACAAGAAAACTGCGAGTTTGCCATTTTTGGGTCTATCTGACGACTTTTTTTTTCCTCTGGCTGTTTAGGGGCGATAAAAAGCCATTATTGTGTGATATTGCACTGTTATCACTGCTTTGTGAATAGCAGAGTAGGCAGTATCACACAATAAAAGGCATTTATCACCCTTTAAACCACTTATCACTGCTTTGTGAATAGGCCCCTTAGCCCTCTCTAAAGCTGCTATCCATTTCTCTATCTCTCTCACTCCCTTTAAATGGTTTCCTAGCAACCGCAGTAGAAAAAAAGGCCTGTTTTAGAGGCTGCTGGCTGTGATGGGCAGAGCACAGCGAGCGAGATTAGCACAGACTTTGCTGGCATTTGGAAAATGGAAGGGCTCCTCTGGAGTAGTTTACAGGTGAATCAATATCTTTGTGTGACAGGAATAACAAACAGAGGGCAGGAGGCTGACTGCCTAATTGCTGAGCCAGCTGTGTCTCATTTGAAGATTTCATTCATTTCTACAGTAGGTTTTGACAACCTTTTAAATGATCTTATTTTCCTTGCATAGTGATGCACGGACATTATAAAAAGTACCAGTGTTTGTGTTAAAAATGGTGCTTCAGATAAGATATCTATTTGATAAGGATTAAGTACAGTTAACATAAAATACCCAGAAGTATATCTGTACAGATGTTGTTAACAATGATAACATGATATATCCCAGTATAATGCAGAATACCAAAGAGTTTCCATAGGATTAAATGGCTTTGTTGAAGCCAGGGGCGTAGCTATAGCACTGGCAGCCTGGGGGGCCCGATATGTAAACATACTAGAGCATTTTATCTTTTGTGACTTTGTAGAGTAGAGGGTCTTTGCCACTTTTTTTTCTACATTATCTGCCAAACTAATTGACTATTTATTTTTTAACTGAAATTTGAATGTTGTGTATTTATTAGGTTTTAAAGCAGCAGTCCAAGCTGCCATTAAAAAAAAAAAAATCCCCTTTAATATGTGCATCAATACAACCCACACAATGATATGTAATTAGCTAAGTTTCCAATCAATCTGTTCTCCTGTGATCGATCAGTGAAGATTCAGCTCGGGGGTTCCCTAAATGGCTGTCAGTGCAGCAAAAGAGGACCACAGATGCAAAGTTCTGTGGGGAAGATCATGTGACCAGGCAGTTACTAGATACAATTGGTGCTCTGCTAGAGAGAGGGCAGGGCTCAAAATGAGGTGTGCCAGAGCCTGTTTCAGAAGAAGAAGGGGTTGTGACTTTGTAAATGGTTGCTATAGAAAAAAAAAAAAAAAGTTACCACACTATAATACATAAATTGTAATTCAGAGTAGTTTTAGTTGTATTTTCTCATACTACAGAACTGATTTCTTAAAAAAACACACATGTAGGATATTGCTTGGACTGCAGCTTTAAAAACAAGTGCTGACTCAATGCATCACTACGGCAAGTGCATTATTAATATCTGGGGATTTTAAATCTCTCCTTATCTTCACTGTACTTTGTATAGTGGAGGATATTTGTCAGTTTTTCTGTCACCATAACCAAGTGTAGCCAGGACTGGTTTCTTGGCTACTAATCTGCCCTTCCTGGCAGTAAGCCCTGGTAAGAGCAGGCCTGCCAGGAGTTATCATGGGTTTTCCCCACTCACAGTAGCTTCTTCATTGACAGGGGAGACGGTGGGACTAGGGCTGTGTTTGTCCAATCATGAATTCAGACCTGGTACCTACTTCCCTTGTACTTAAGGAGCGGCACTGCTACATTTTAGCCAGTGCCTCTACCTCCTTGAGAGAGGCTGGTCTACCCATAACAATTGTGCAGGGCTCTGCCAATCTGTATTCCCTCCCCTAGTGGAGTGGATGGGAGACTATACCCCTTACTCCACCAGGGAGTAAGGGAAGAGCAAGGACTGCTTCAGGTCCCTTTGGCCTGGAGTGGAGGTCCAGGGTACGTACTGATGGTGAAGCCCCAAGAGGTGATGTGATGTGTATGCTGTGCCAACTGAGTGTGCTGTCAGAATAAAATTATCCTTTACAAAGATATCTTCCTGCCTGAGACTACAATCTATCAGGAGGAGGTGAAGTAAGTTATCCTGCACGGATTGTCCCCACATCCCTGGGGCCTGCAGGAAATGGAGGCGCTGTCACCGTGAGAAACAATCAGTTTCTACCCCAGAAGCCTGTCCTGTTCTCCTCCACAACACCTTAGGAGACTCAGATCAACTGTGAGCCAGCAGATATGCACCACACCATGTAACGACGAAATCTCCCAGAGAGGGGGGAAACATGTTACATAATTGTATACAGATTGAGCATATTAATTATGTAATGACATTAGAAAGGTGCATTAACTCTTACTTGCGAAAGCCTGTATGTTCAAAGCTGGCCATATTTCCACTAAAATAATTATGGGATTCTAATCTCAAAATCGAATACTCTCCCTTCTAGTTAATTCCTTATTACACTCTTCTGCTACAGGAGGATGGGGGAGGGGAGGGGGGTGTTAGGTTACTTTTGACTCATAAAACACCACTCTATCAAATGTACAAAGCATTCTCCTTTGTCTGAGGATCTGAATTGAGCTCCTTTGCAGCTCTGATTACCCTTTCACAGATAGGTGAAGCAGAAACATTTATTAAAAAGAAAAGGAAATTCACAAGATCCGCAGCTGCCTTCATGGTCCCAGGAGTCAGGAATCTTGACAAGCTGAAAGAAAGATGAGCCCAAAAAATGACTGTTAGAAATGTTTTTAGCATTTTCTGTAATTGTTTGTGCTTAAGAAGGAACCCAAACTTTTTGCCATCAGTTATAACCTCCAATGTAACATTCCACAGATAAGGGTACTGTAGGTTTTCCCACAAGTGTAGCGAATTGTTGCATTTTCTGTAGTTGAATAAGCTACCTGTTACCTATGTAACTGGGCAAGGTTTTCTTAAGCTTCTCATAGGTCAGACTTTGGTTTGTGACTTTTAGGCAGACAGAATTGGCCAGGTTTCACACTTGTCAAGCATTGCATGCCGTCACCCACTACCCAGCCATCAACTACAGTCCTTCCAAGAGCTTATGCAGGGTACCAGAGCCTCGACTTAGGTCACCCGTAATAGGGGGTTGGTGGGCAGAAGTTGTTGGAGGAACGTGATGCCCCAGGAGAAGGCAGGGGTTACAGAGATGGAGCAGGTTTATAGTCATCACCTCCAATTATACCTAGAGGAGAAGCCCTGTAAGCTCTGGATCGCGGAGCTCCACACCTCACACAGGAGCCCCCTGAACACTAAAGAGTACAAAATTCCAGGGACTGCAGCCATGGTTGGGATCCATCTCCAGATTTGAGACCCAAGTTCAAGCCATAGGTTGAGTAGCTGACCAAAACTGCTACACCTGTGGTAGACAGTACAACAGGACTGCAGCCAATAGGACCCTACAGTCTCTTATGGCAATTATCAGGTACAGAACCGTTTTCACCCCAGTTATCCAATGCCCAATTATTGGATGGGCAACTGGCCAGACCTCAACCATTGTGTTCTAAGGAAGTGGAAGGTCCCGTCAATTCAATTTCCCTAGATAGTGGCCAGGATGTCACTGATCGTTGTTTTGAAGGATGCTGTGTGTTTCACATCAAGCCCCTTGGTCTGTATCTGCCAATGTCAGGCAAGCAGAAATTTTGGAAGGTGGAAAGTATTGATATTTTTTCCCTGTTGCCTGTGAATAAGAAATAAAAAACAGATAAACCAGGGGAAGTTAAATTGAGAGTAACCCTAAAACATTTTACAATTGTTTTCAGTACTTCATGACTTTAGCTAGTGTTATCGGGGAAATTTTCCTCAAAAATGCTGTTCCTTTTTTAAATATCAGGACATTATTTTTTAGGTTTATGGTGACTTGGTGTGGTTAAAGGTCATGAGCTGTACCATCAAAGTCAGTTCATCCAGCGGTATATTGGCGAATTATTATTAATATCTTGTATTTGTATGGTGGCAACATATTTCACAGTGCAGTACAATGTGGGAGGGATGTCGGGCCTGTCACTGAGTGATCTATGCATAGAGGTGGATCCCAGTGGCTGGAGCTAGGCAGACCTGATAATACACAGTCAGGAGTATCCAGAAAGTGCACGGTAAGGTAGGCACGGGTCAGGGCAGGCGGAGTGATCAGGCGGGCACAGGTCATGGCTGGCAGAAGGTAGCATGGTCAGCTAGGCACGGCTCAGGGCAGGCAGCAGAGAGTTGTCAGGCAGGCACGGGTTGAGGCAAGCAGCAGGCAGATCAAGTGGATCAATGCAGGCAGGTAACTAGATGCAGCATATAAGAGTAACAGTAGCCAAACAAACCAGATGAACTAGCAGTGTACAGGAGGAAGAAGCTAGCTTTAAATAGGAAGCAAGGGGGTGTCAGTGAAGGCTGATCTGGATCATCTGAGTGACAGCAGCAGCATTTACAACAGTAGCTCAATGCACTCTGAGGCAGTGGTGCTATCCAGGTGCTGATCTGGCTTGTTGACAGAGCTGCTGCCCTGAGCAGCAGAGGTTGCAGGCTCAAGTTCCGCCAGGCCCAACAAATAACCAAAAACATTTTATAACAAAAGAGTACATATGTTAAGACAAACTGAAACAATAGGATGAAGGTCCCTGCACCAAGGAGCTTATAAGGTAGAATGAAAGATGTCAATTTGTGGCTGTCCCCTATTATCTCTCAAAGAGTGCCCCTATTTATTCTCAAGCACAGGCGCTCAACATGCAAGCGGGACAGGAGCTCAGAGAAAACTGATTTTGTTTGTTGAAGAATGGCATATACTAGTGACAGTCGACCTGTAAATTCAAGCGTGGGTATTCCTTCTGTGGTGGAGGGAGGGGTTGGGGAAAACAACCTTCAGATGTGTCAAGAAAGAAAAAGCTCCAATGGTTATAATAGTCCTCAGGGAGGTGTGAAAAAGCAAAGACGCCAGTGATTTGCTTGATTTTGCATCCTGCTTGTTTTTATCTGCTTGTCAGTTGGGAGGCAGATTTTACCTTGACAAAAGTCTCCCAATGTGCCTAATCTGAAACCCTGCAACTTGTTCTAGAATGGGTAATCAAAGAGGAGACAGTCTGTCAATATATCTGGATAATATTTTGTTTAGTAGCTCTGAATGGACTAAGGGTTGTTCCAGGATGTTGCAAACATTCAAAAGGCATGGTAGATTTTTTGGCCCAGAAAAGATTCTTTGGGCATAGAAATTGACACTGAATTGTTGGTATTCTGGTTGTTTAGTGGCTGAAGTATTGGCTGCAAAAAAAAAGTTACGATTTAAGGAATAGACCAACATGACAAATTATATAGTTAAATTCTTATATCTGTTTATATTCTCATAGACAAGGGTCATTTAGTTCAATCCTTTGGACTAAGTATTTTAAGTCTACAACCACTTCATGGTATGCCCCTTCTGTAGGTCCTAACAGTACTGTACGTGCAGAAAGCTGTCAACCTCTCCAATGGAATGAGCACTGTCTTAATACACTGGTCATTCATGGGTGCTTTTAGCAAAAACTGCCATTAAAAAAGGTGGCATGAGTGAGCTTGAATCAGAGAGGAGGTGTCAAATACAATAATTATGACATTTTGCTGGCAGGGTCATACTCACAGGGCACATCTTTTCCAGCTCAGTGCGGTGTACAACTAGATCAGTATGCAGAAATAAGAAAGATATATCTAGCTATCCCTGGAACCTATGATCTTATTCAGTCAAAAAAACACAACACAATAAAAAACACACCATGTTTAGACCTGTGTAGATGATGGGTACAGTACGTGTGGAAGTTTTTTTAGAAAGAAAACAGAAGTTTCTTCCTCAATCCATCTGTTACTAAGTCCCAATTGAATTATTGCATCTATTTCATTTTTACATTTCATTGTGGGATCAAAAGTAAAAAAAAATTTTATAACATATTGTATCTGATAATGGTCCATTAACTTAATTACAATAGTTTTTCTTGTCCTGTAGGACGATTGACCCTCCCTTATATGCGGGTCTGATTAGCAGATCTTTGTCTTTGCTTAGGTGTTTGAGGGTCTTTTTGTTCTGCCGCCGAAAAGGTTAATGTACTCGTGTTTATGATTGTTTTATAAATGTCAATGAGTCTTTCCTGACTCGTAGTATGAATGTAGAAATAGAGGAGTTGGTTGATACCTAATTTCTTTCATTTCTAATTTCCTTTTGGTACAAAAAGGGAGTGTTTTAGTTGGATGCAAATGATCTAAACCACTGGTTTTTTTTTCCAAAAAAAATCTTTACATTTAAGATGTTTATGCAGATTATTACTTATACTAAAAGTGTGTTCTAGCAATTGTTTGTTATTCCATCCTACCACATGAAGGTTCAGCACTCTGGCCAGCTCCCACGAAGGAGCCATGCAGAAACATTAGCCTGTTAAAAGGTAGTCTCTTCCAAGACAAAACTGAACAAAGGATATTGCCTTGCTTAATACTGTATCTTAATCGTGGCTAAGTATAGGTATTTAAAAATATATTTTTTATATTCAAATGTAAATGGTAAACAAATGTTTAGAAGTTTCTTACATTCTTTGTCTAATAGCTTTTTGTGATCACATTATTATTACTTAATCCTCACATTTTCAAGTATTTTGTTTGTTTTGTTCTTGGTTTGTAATCATGATAGCATTTTTTCATTTTAACCATAATTAACTGCAATGAATGAATTCAGCGACCTGAATATATGAATAGTAATTTGTCACAGAATAGAAAATTGTTCGTTTAGGGTTGATGGTACGTTTCTAAGGAGGCCAATTAAACTGATAAATTGTATAATAATGTTTACCTGCTAAGTGAGATTGTCATTTTTTTTAAACAAGGGGCAGGACTCTATCAACAATTTACTTTATGACTGGGAGTCTGTACTGACTTAATTCATAACGGACTTATGCCTTTCTATCCATTAATAGGTTTTGTCCAGAATTAGATAAGCTTTGGTTTTGATCAAGTATATCACTCTTGGACATAACAGCAATAAACATTTACAGTAGATGAAAGTTTTGAACTGTAATTCCTTTTCCATAACTAACCCTTACAAACTGCAGAAGTCTGAAAGATTAAATATTCAAAACCCACTTTTATAATGTGCAGATTAATCCTCAGAACCGGTTATATGTTAAATCTGTGTTTTCTTGGCTAAATAAGAGATTGCGTACTTAATATGACACTTTGGCTATATCTGGAATTTGAGCTAGTATTCTGCAAACACGGAGCTAACGGACAGCAGAAACGTTCTTGGATTTTGCTTATGCCATAAACTTCCAAATATTTTAAAGTACATTGATGACTGGTACTTCGGAATTCATTAACCAACTCCAAAATAATTACCATTGCTGTGAAATTGTTATTTCCTGTCATTTATTTCACTGCATCATTTACTTATCGGGGATTTGGAATATATTTACCGGAGTTGTTTAAATGCAATTTCAGCCAAATTATTAACACAACAAATGCAAAGTCACTCTGCAATCAGCCTGTTTATTTCCATATAGTTATGTCCTTTTACCAGGAAGAATTAGTTACTCTTAGAGGTCATTCTAATTATTAGATCCAAAATTCCCTTATCTAACCTGATGTTATTTAATTGTACAGTGGCTTTTGACTGGAAAAGTACCCAGAACTGTAACATACAGCATGCTACAGTGACTAAATATGCCCAATTTCCTGCAAATTCTTTCCCCAGCTTATCCATTCAAGAACACAGATCACTTGGAAAATGTGAGTTTAATGTATTACTTAGCCCAAGTTCCACGTTTCCCAACATTTCCCTACATCAGTCTGCAAAAGAGGTGCTTATTGCATCCACCGTACCACGTCACATGGACTTGTTTCTACAAGGGGTACTTTTAGGTGGTGCCTGTATTTAATACAAATCACTGTAATGTTAAGAGCAGACTATTGGTGGACATTTTGTAAGAATAATTGGTGTAAAACATATTACTCTGCTTCTTGTGCTGTCTGTCAGTCTCCCAACATGCCTCTTAGGGGGGGGTTATTAAATAAAATTAGATGGTGCCAATTAAGGCACTATCGCATGGAAACTCCCATTTACTTCTGCCGAAGGGCACGATCACAGTATAATGAATATCCCCATGAACGTCTAAGCTCTGCAGGGCAGGGATGCTTTCTCTTATTATTATTATTATGGGCTTTTATATTTGATGCAATTGTATTATATTTTCGTTTTTTAAAGTCTACTGTGTGAAGCACTGCATACATTGTTAATGCTAGATGAATAAAAATAATATACATACACAGTATGTACTACACATATATATACCCAAACTGCAAATGTTTTAAAATAACCTCTTCCTTTCTGTTCTAATAGATAACATATGTGCTGAACCAGACTTTCACTCAGTAGTGTGTCATCAGTGAGCTCACATAGTAGCGGATGACATGAAAGCCCAGATTCTGCCCACTTATCCACACATGAGGGGTACTTTCTTATAAAAACAGTAGAGCTCTTAATGGTAGAACAGGATATTTCATCACCATGAACAGAAGCTCGTTCTTCTGCCCTTGCATAGGTACACACTCTTGTCACATCCCAGTGACTTGTTCCCCATTGCTCTCAGGCAGTGCCCGAGAAAGGTGTCTGGTCCTTGTCTACCTGGACCCCATCTGGTTTCCTGCTATGCTTTGCCTTCGCTGTACCCTTGTCTGGACTCGGACTCTGTTCGCCACTTTCCTGCCCTGACCCCGACTACGCTGCTGCATCCTGTCCCGACCTTGTCCTGTGACCCAGATTTTTTCCTCGACCAGGACTCAGTCCCTTGGGCTGTGGTCAGTTTCCATAACCTGCCTTAGCCCTGCGGGTCAGACTTCTGGTTAGAGACAAGCAGCTTAGTGAGTAAAGACACTGACTCTGTAAACCTGGTTCAATTCCCGGTATCATCTCCTTGTTACCTTGGGCAAGTCACTTTATCTCCCTGTGCATCAGGCACCAAAATCATAGATTGCAAGCTCATCCCTTTCAGACCTCCTTGTTCTCCCCATGTATTCTCCACCCCTCTGTCTCTCACCCCTGTCACCTCCTCACTCTCTCAATTATCCCCCTCTCACTCAATCCTGCTAACTCAATCTCCCACTCCTCACACTCAATCCTCCCTGGCCATGCACATACACACAAACCCCCTACACAATAATTACCCCCCTTACAAACAGGGGATGAACGCGTTGGGGCAAATCTGACGCTTCACCAATCACGGGCGGAGGTTGATGCGAGAGCAATTTCCAATACTGCTTGTAAGGAACTCTGGTTAACAGCTGCTAGCTAACGGTCTGCAGTGTGCAGTGTGCAGTGTGCTGTCTGCGTTGAGATCAGTGTGGACCTCGATTCACTTACTGCTTAGTGCTAGCGGGATGGCTGCACCCGGTGCTACTCTGGCCTGTTGATAATGGGACACCTCCGATGAGCACAACTAGGACTCTCTCCGTTCAGATCGTGACGACAATATAGAGATTGTATACTCTCAAATGCGAGTGACCTATCTGTCCTTGTGAGTGCAAGTCTTGAAGACTTTATTTTTATGTTTTTTAAATTATTTTAACTATATTACGCTATGGAGCATGTGCTATATATATATATATATATATATATATATATATATATATATATATATATTTTTTTTTATAATTTCTCATAACATCTGTGTTTGCTTCATTGAAGGACTTTGCATCACATGCTATTGAAATCTTGTGTAATATTATCAACCGTTTACATAAATGATTAATTTGAGGTTAATCAGACATGGGATAATTAACAAAGAAGAATAGCCCATAAATACAGTACATATGACCAACTGTGATGTAATATGCTTCAACATTTGGCAATATTAGTCAACATGTAGCACTGTATAGCCACTGTAAACATTTTGGGGGTTAATTATTAAAACTACCACAGTACAGAATGGATTATTGAGAGAAGATATACAGCAAATAGGTGTCTCAGAAGCATTACAGACAGCCCAGGAAGAGTGGAGAATTTAGAAAAAATCCTTTTGTATACTCATCTACAGTACTAGAGAAGTTGACTGTAGGACGTATTACCAACCTACAAAAGTGTTGCAGTGAAGTATGTAATGAAGTTTCATTGTCATTTTGCTTCATTGTACCATTTCATTATCTCTTTTACAAATAGTTTTTTTTTTGGTTTTCACAAATGATTGAGCAGTTTAATGGAATCGAAAAACAATTTGAGCAAACATTTTAAAATATAGATTTTTTCCAACTTCTTTTACCATATTCCACCCTTTTTACCTCTACCGCTCTCTCTCTCACCTTAAACCCTTTCCCCTCACTGTCCCTTACCTGTGGAACACCCTCACACTCAGTATACACCAAGCACCTTCTCTCCTCACCTTGAAGACTAACTATAAAAGTCACCTCTTTAATGAAGCGCTCCAATAGCCTAGACTCATGGCTACTGTCCCACACCCCCAGTCACTCCTACCAAGTACTGCCGTCTACTACATTTATTCCCTCACAGGCTTTCTCTAAGTTTCCAATCATACCACTTAGATTGTAAGCTCTCCGGGGCAGGGATTTCCTTTCACATTGCCTGATATTATTTGTTGCACTTATTGTAGTATAGTTCCCTTTACTGTATTTCCTCTCTTGTAAAGCGCTAAGTACATCTGTGGGCGCCATATAAATAAAGATATACATACATAACGAGGAGGGGGAGTTTTGAGCAGGAAAGCAGGTACACGAAAATGTACCATATCCCCATATTTCTTTCTCACTACAGACCTATGTTGTGGAACCTAATGCTGCAGGAGTCTTTTTTTCCCCCTCTCCATTTATTAATGTGAATGCAGCAGCAGCAGCAGCAGAACTGGATAATTAGCTGCTCTTGTGCGGGTTGTTGCAGACATAACACAGGCCTTCTGGGTGTACATGGCGCTCTGAAGAGGTAAATGATGACCGTTGGGAGATGAGAGCAACAAACTGAGAAGTAAGCTGGTGTAATGATTTGCCAGAGATTACAAAGTGGACCAAATATCTATAACCCTTTGGTGTTCAGTAGCTCATGGGGGTTGCAGCGTAAAAACACATTTAGTCCTGGCCCATTAAGATCCCAAACTGATGTTCTGTCCCAGACTCTACATGTTGATACATACTCAACTTATTATGATTCCTAGGGTACCCCCTTTTATTCTGAAAGATACACTACATCTGCCAACATAACAGGCATTTTCTTTGACAACTGCAATTGAACAGTTATCATAACTTACACAAACCGCTTAGTTTAACACCTACCGTGCTTGTGTATTCCGATAGTCTCTCACTTAATGAACTGGTAGCAAAACGCAAATTTAGCACATACTTTAGAGAGGAACGTTGTATCGCCAGCATGTCAACATGTGCATCTGTGCATTCTCTCCTCTTTCCACACTGTATGTTTGGTGAATTACACGATGTAGTGTTGGAGAGTATCAATGTACTGTAGCAGCGCTAATTAAAATGAGCTCAGAGGCCAGCAGCTTGGGATGCCCAAAGGCAGGTTCTTAAGACCCCAAAAGGTGGCTACGGGAGATATACCCAAGACAAAAAGTATCTTGGTCAAGATAAAAAAAAGTCACGAAAAGGCAAGAGTCAAGCACATCAAACAAAGGGAAAATTCAGTAAAGTCAAATGAAAGTCTTAAAACTACGGTTCAGGATTCTATTATTGTTCTATTTTTAATCACTATTGATCATTTTTTAGACTTTTGTCACAAATTTCACTCAAGTATATAAAAAACATTTTTTTTTCTCATCCCAGACCAGGGTTTTTTTTTAGACTTTTGTGGCTTTCTTACCTCATTTCTTTGTGTTCCTGTTATTATTTTTAGTTTCTCTCTTTTAGCACTGTTTTGCGGGCCTCGGTTTCCACCCTCCCAGACCTTCTCTCTCCGCTTCTGGGGGAAGTCCCAGGGGTACGCCTCTCCCCCGGCCCTGAGCTCCATGACGTCATCGCACTGTGAGGCCGCACACATGACGTCACGACGCACAACACGACAACACCATCTGGAAGCTATTTGCATAACGCGGCTGTCCTGGTGTCTGGAGGAAGTGGGTGATGGGTAATTGGGTGCACTATATATAGTATATTGGTAATTTATGCTGTGAACTGTAGCCCTGATGAAGGTGCTTATATGCATCGAAAGATCGGATGCTGCTATGACTTCTATACGTCATTAAAATTACTTGAATTGGACTTCACTGTATTTTCCTTTTTTTTAATGTGCATGACTCTTTCCATTGCAGCACTAATTAACCATTGCATAAAAATGTGTTTTTAGTACAAAGAAGACACTTGTACATGTGCAATATAAGATACTACAAGTGTTCTTGTTTTTGCACTTGTCTGTTTCATGTTGCTGAGACGTTTCAGAGCTCTTTCCATTTCGAACAGGGAAGGTTGAGCAGGGCCTGGTGGCCGCGACGGGCCCAGCCGCGACGGGCCTCCCTGACGTCAGCGCGCCGGAAGTAAGCTTGGCCCAGCTTCCGGCGCGCGCCGGCATGAAGCTAAGGCCCATCGCACACTAGCTCTTTGAAGCTCAGCGTGGACAGAGTATGGAAGAGGCCTGAGGCTGAGGGAGAGCCAGGACCCAGCCACGAGAGGACCGGCAGCCGGGCCTGGCCAGAGGTCCGGCTCAACATGCAGCGCAGGCTGGCCTGGACCCCCACAGACACAGGACCCGACCACCCACAGTGTGTGTGTGTATGTATATATATAACACAAAATGGGGCAGCCAGCACTCCCAATACCATAAATAGTTTGCGGTGCATGTCCTATACCAATAGTAAGAAAAAAGTAATTAATTAATTCTCACTCTCACTCTCTCTCTCTCTCTCTCTCTCTCTCTCTATATATATATATATATATATATATATATATATATGGTATTTTTATATGTATTGGGGAGTGTATTTTTGCGTGTATTTTATATGTTTAGGGGGTGGGTATAATTTTTATTATGTATTGGGGTGTGGGGTGGGTGTATTTTTATTATGTATTGGGAGTGGGATTATGTGTATTTAGGGGGGTAGTGTTTTTTGGTATGTATTTTGTGGGGGGGATTGAGTGAGAGTGGGGTAATTGACAGAAGGGGGGATTGAATGGGAGGAGAGAGATGGGAGTGAGTGGGGAAAAGAGGGAGTAAGAGTGAGATTCAGGGGAGAGAAAAACATGCTAGGTGGGAGGTGGGTGAGTGAGGAAGAGGGAGTGAGATGGAGGGGAGAGATATACATGGGAAGAGGGTTGGAAATAGAGGGGGCTCGTGAGATGTGAAATGGGGGGGTCGCAATACTGCAGAGAGGAGGGGGGGGGGCGGACGTAATTGTAGTCCTAGGCCCCAGGAAATCTGTCTGCGGCCCTTGGGTTGAGCTTCCAACTTTCTTCAGACTTCATTCTTTTAAAGTCCCTAACCTCTTTGTTTCCGATCCTGAGCTGGAATATGAATGTATGCCTACACAGCAGTCAATGTTTCTTTTCTTAAACAATTTTTATGGGTAAATAATGATACAAGTTTTATATAGAATACCTGTGCTACACATGAGGGGTGATTCGTGGGCATTTCTTCTGACAAAGGGGTTGTGTCTCATAAACATAAATGCAGGTGCTGCATCTATGATACACAATACATTTCCAGCAAAGTTTGTACACCTGTGTGCTTCCCACACATTTTAGACCATATATTAATCCCTCCTGAACTGATGGAGCCTGGTACAATGCAGTTTCCATCGCATGCCATGGAAACTGAAAACTGTACAAAGGCAGGCTTTACCCTTACAAACAATCTCTAACTTCGCAACCAACGGGAGGATCCTTAGAGACGGGACAGCGCTCCAGCAGTAGCCCTTATACTAGTCTCTTTCCTTGGTCTTCCTGATAAGTGAAATATACAGGTGCAGCCACGAGTATCCGAACACTTGCCTTGGAAAATCTGGGGCAATCTCCCAGTAATGCTGCAACATTTCTGTGACATTTCTGCAGACAGACTAATGGCCCATCGGATTAACACAGTGGGGGGGTCCCTTCACAGTGTCCTTCACTGAAGTGCTTTAACTTCCACCCATTCAGGTTGGAATATTCCCAGCAGAAGACATGGTGGAAAGGGTTAGAAGTTTTCAGGAATTAACAATCTGAAACTATAGATCTTTAGCATTTCTGTTAGTGATAAATAAAAAAAAAGTTGAAAATCTCCTCCTACTTAATATTCTCTATATGCAGCACATCCACCCGGTCTGAACTCAGGAAGAAATCTTTCATCACACCCTGGACTTGAACACATCTTCTTGTCTCAGTAATACAGAGAGACAACATCCTTCGATGGCCTTCATGTTTGTTTTCTTTTCTCATCTGTATTCCCTGGGAGACTTCCATTTCTCCCGCAATCTCTCTGCCGGGTCCACAGAGGCCTAAAGCCAAACAGTTAATTATTGCAGCTGCCGTATAATTCCTCCCTGGATCTGATGGCGCCGGAGACGCACTCTACAGCCTCCCTAGACCCCGATATATGCCCTGGTGATATTATGTTGTGCAGAGTTTGCCAAGCTCCATTCAGTGCCTTATCATTTCCAACCCGACACCGGTTCACATTGAGAACATTACAGTGGCATTAAAACTTACAAATACCTAAATTTGGTAGTGCATCATAGCATAATGTTATTGTTTAATCTGTAGTTGCAATTCCCTCCCATAATGCCACGGGGAGCAGCTATAAGTAGGCAGTTGCTACTTTGATATGTACTGTGTCTTATAAGCGAAATTCACCTGGCGTTTTCTTTTTGCGTTAGAGAGCTTTCTAACTTCAAATATTGACTGTGCTTTTACATGTTTATAAATAAGGCCACAATCTTCCAAAACATAACCCAACAATAATTACTTTTGGCAAGCTCACCCAACACATAATACCCTCAAACTCCATAATATTAACAGGAATGCTACAAGCAAAACATAGCTACACAAGCCACACCTCACCTCCATTACAGACATATAAATGATATCTTTACCAAGTACAGATCCACAAACCACACGTCTTAATATACACATGTAACGGGTTCCCCCCCCCCCCAATCGCAGATACAGGGGGTACAGGGAACATACAATGTTACCATAGGTGTGGTGCATTACCTGTTGACTCACAGGAGGGCTGAGCTTCCGCCACGGGGAACCTGGGGCAATATATACTAGGGGTAACCACTTACTCAATTCAGCGCCTCCACCTGCGATGGCTCCCACCAGAGGAGGAGTGGTTCCTCGCAGGACAATCACAATAATCACATACACGGTGAGGTATAATAACTAAGGACTTTACTAACATGCAAGACAACATATCACGGCAATACCATAATATAACCTGTGTCCCTCTCTAGAGGAGACACTTACTGCGTCGCGCAGGACGCTTCCCCAACACTAGGTGATCCCACCCAGTGTCCCGAGAATCCCACCCAATGTCCCGCCCTCTTGGAGAGAACGTGGGTGACTGCGCAGTCACAATTTACACTAAGGGCCCGTTGGTGCACTTATGATGGTATGGTACCTGCCGAGCACTCCGGTGCTCGGATCAGCAACACTTCACAAAGGATCAGTCATAGGATGATGTAATCTGATCCCCAACCGGACTCCTTGCACACACGCGTACCGCCAGGGCAATCCCACTCTGGAATAGTCTCTGTGGACCCCAACGTGGGTCCGAACCGCTTCACAGGAACCGCAGCGTCCGCTGAGTCCCTATCTAATCTACCCTACTGTGATAGGATCCCTAACCTAGGGCCTGTCCCTGTAGTCTTTTAAACTAGGGGTTGGGAACCTATCTGGGACCTAAGGGGTTAATAGCCGGCTCCGCTCCCCTAACTCTTCCCAGTCCTGACTCCCACTACCAACTAACTAATGGGGCAGCTACGCGCTACCATCTACTGAGTGCGTGCAGCAACCGTGCTGCACAAACCCTTTGCCTTCTTGTCAGACTCCACAGCACTGACAGCCGTGACTCTGACAAGACAGCACCATAAACCTCACTAAGGGCAGCGTCCCTATCTTGTGCCATCCCTAGCAATTACCCACTACCTCTGGTGGGGAGTTGGGGCCTACCTGGAATGTGGGGGGACCTTACACGGTGCAGGAGCTTCACTTGCTCCCTGCACCCTTCCTTCCCCCTCTGCTTCCTGGCTCCAACTGCCAGCGTGGCTAAGCGCGCGAAATGTATCCTTTCTGGCCCAGTGTAATCCTGCAGCCCTATTGGCTCCTATGAGGCACCTGGTGCCTGTCTCGCTATGCCCCATGGGAGTTGTAGTCCCATGGAGCCTAAAGACACATAGGGGCCGCGTGCGCGCCTTTCCTACACCTGCACTAACCCCTAATGGCCGCCGCAACCTCTCCTTCTCTATCCCTACTCTCGCGCAACTCTGTAAGGGCTGTCTGGACTCCCTACCTACCTACCGACTCTCTCGGCCCGCCGGGAGCTTACGGCGCATGCGCGAACCGGCGAAACATGGCGGCGCCCTGCGCAAGAGCCGCCGGAGATCTCTTGCGCTCCGGTGCGCTCCATCCTCGGCCCCCACCCTCCGGAATGGCCGTCATATCTACACACAGATCCACACAACCCACCTCTACCCAGTAAAGGACGTATGTGAGTAGAAAGATAATACTTTATATAAGTTATGGTGGGTGAAAAAAGCGACAAAAAACCTCCACCTTATAGCATATTGCAAATAAAAAGATCACTTGTGAGCACATTCACATGTCTTAGGCAGGTCTACAACCCTGCCTTTCACCTTTATCACCTAGCATACAGTGCTTCCACTGCAGCAAGGGATTCTGGGAAATGACATGCAAATGAGCACACTGTGCTGTGTTTAAAAGCTGTGTGAACGGCGAGCATTAGCTTACAAGGTTCCCATGTAAAAAATGGATTTCAGGCAAAAAGGTGACACGGTGTGCTCATTTGCATGTCATTTCCCAGAATCCCTTGCCGCAGTGGAAGCACTGTATCCTAGGAGATAATGGTGAAAGTCAGGTTTGCAGACCTGACAAAAACATGTGAATGTGCTCGGAAGTTATCTTTTTATTTGATATGTATATATACATATATACACAAAGAGCTCACCTCTTTCCAACAGGCAGGCAGCCAAATCACAATCTCTCCACCTAATATACAGACATGGAACGGTACAGATGAGCAAAATTTTTGCACGAGTACAGTACGCCAAACTGACCAACTCACAAACATTTTGCAAAGATTCTCCTAAGCATTGGCCACTCATTGTGCAGGAACAAGTGAATCGCTGCCCTATTAAAATTCACTTCAATTTTGCTAACTGCAGAGAATAGCACACGGGCCTGAAGATACTGCCATTATTCTGCAATTGTGGGGAGAGTCACCAACTTTGGGGCATTTTGCAAAGTCGCACAAATCACTCACTTCTGCTAAAACAGGCAAATGGGGGGGAAAAAAAGAGTATACAGACAATAATAAAAAAATAAAAAAATAAACCCCTAGACATTTTCACGTCTATTGAAGAGATTGTCTTGGTTGGAAACCTATATACTGTATAAAGCAAGTCTAGTGGTGACATCAGAATGTTAGCAGTATTTAAAAGAATGATAGCAAGATAATATTGTACAGAGAATAGTGCCACTGCTGTTTATCAACAACCCTACACTTTATTTTCTTCCATAAGGGTTTAAAGGGTTATACTGTATATCCAAGGTGGAAAACGATGGAATTTTGGGGCAAGAAAATCTTTGGACTACAAAGTTGATGCAAAAAATCAGCCAACGTGGGAAAAAATACCATATTCCATGGGGATTTGGTCTATGATACATCTGGTGCGTTTTTTTCACATGTTCTGCCCCAATTTTGCAGCAGGAAAACTTTCATAAATAATCATTCATGTGTATAAAAAAAATGAAATAAGATTGAAAGCAATTTGTTTTTCCTTTTGTACATCTGCAGAACTGCATACGATTTGCCTCATTATAAAGAAATCTTTGTGATTTATTTTAGAAAGGGAGCTCTACTATTTCAGTTCACAAGCATAAAGCACAGACTTTGGTTCGTTCTCTTGTATAAATGATCACAAAACAGCATTTAATAGTACTTTGCCCAACAGGAAATAATTTAATTGGGCAGCACACTTAGGACCAAAGCGAACTAATGGCAATGGTTCTACTGACTGGTGCATTTTTTTATTTATTTTTTTAAATGAGACGTGTATAAGTATTTTCGGCATACTGGGGTATATTAACCTTTCAGTGTCTGGGGTCGGGATGCACCAGAGTGCCAGTTCTGTGTCAAAACCTGTCAGACCCTGGGTACAGGAGACAGAAGGGGTTCTGTGTCAGAGCGGTCAGACCCTGGGTACAGGAGACAGAAGGGGCTCTGTGTCAGAGCGGTCAGACCATGGGTACAGGAGACAGAAGGGACTCTGTGTCAGAGCGGTCAGACCCTGGGTACAGGAGACAGAAGGGGCTGTGTCAGAGCGGTCAGACCCTGGGTACAGGAGACAGAAGTTACTCTGTGTCAGAGCGGTCAGACCCTGGGTACAGGGAACAGAAGGGGCTGTGTCAGAGCGGTCAGACCCTGGGTACAGGAGACAGAAGGGACTCTGTGTCAGAGCGGTCAGACCCTGGGTACAGGAGACAGAAGGGGCTGTGTCAGAGCGGTCAGACCCTGGGTACAGGAGACAGAAGGGGCTCTGTGTCAGAGCGGTCAGACCCTGGGTACAGGAGACAGAAGTTACTCTGTGTCAGAGCGGTCAGACCCTGGGTACAGGGAACAGAAGGGGCTGTGTCAGAGCGGTCAGACCCTGGGTACAGGAGACAGAAGGGACTCTGTGTCAGAGCGGTCAGACCCTGGGTACAGGAGACAGAAGGGGCTCTGTGTCAGTGCGGTCAGACCCTGGGTACAGGAGACAGAAGGGGCTCTGTGTCAGAGCGGTCAGACCCTGGGTACAGGAGACAGAAGGGGCTCTGTGTCAGAGTGGTCAGACCCTGGGTACAGGAGACAGAAGGGGCTCTGTGTCAGAGCGGTCAGACCCTGGGTACAGGAGACAGAAGGGGCTCTGTGTCAGAGCGGTCAGACCCTGGGTACAGGAGACAGAAGGTGCTCTGTGTCAGAGCGGTCAGACCCTGGGTACAGGAAACAGAAGGGGCTGTGTCAGAGCGGTCAGACCCTGCGTACAGGGAACAGAAGGGGCTCTGTGTCAGAGCGGTCAGACCCTGCGTACAGGGAACAGAAGGGGCTCTGTGTCAGAGCGGTCAGACCCTGCGTACAGGGAACAGAAGGGGCTGTGTTAGAGCGGTCAGAACCTGGGTACAGGAGACAGAAGGGGCTCTGTGTCAGAGCAGTCAGACCCTGGGTACAGGAGACAGAAGGGGCTCTGTGTCAGAGCGGTCAGACCCTGGGTACAGGAGACAGAAGGGGCTCTGTGTCAGAGCGGTGAGGCCCTTGGTACAGGAGACAGAAGGCGCTCTGTGTCAGAGCGGTCAGACCCTGGGTACAGGAGACAGAAGGGGCTGTGTCAGAGCGGTCAGACCCTGGGTACAGGAGACAGAAGGGGCTCTGTGTCAGAGCGGTCAGACCCTGGGTACAGGAGACAGAAGGGACTCTGTGTCAGAGCGGTCAGACCCTGGGTACAGGAGACAGAAGGGGCTCTGTGTCAGAGCGGTCAGACCCTGGGTACAGGAGACAGAAGGGGCTCTGTGTCAGAGCGGTCAGGCCCTGGGTACAGGAGACAGAAGGGGCTCTGTGTCAGAGCGGTCAGACCCTGGGTACAGGAGACAGAAGTTACTCTGTGTCAGAGCGGTCAGACACTGGGTACAGGAGACAGAAGGGGCTGTGTCAGAGCGGTCAGACCCTGGGTACAGGAGACAGAAGGGGCTCTGTGTCAAAGCGGTCAGACCATGGATACAGGAGACAGAAGGGGCTGTGTGTCAGAGCAGTCAGACCCTGGGTACAGGAGACAGAAGGGGCTGTGTCAGAGCGGTCAGACCCTGGGTACAGGAGACAGAAGGGGCTCTGTGTCAGAGCGGTCAGGCCCTGGGTACAGGAAACAAAAGGGGGCTCTGTGTCAGAGCGGTCAGACCCTGGGTACAGGAGACAGAAGGGGCTGTGTCAGAGTGGTCAGACCCTGGGTACAGGAGACAGAGGGGGCTGTGTGTCAGAGCGGTCAGACCCTGGGTACAGGAGACAGTAGGGGCTCTGTGTCAGAGCGGTCAGACCCTGGCTACAGGAGACAGAAGGGGCTCTGTGTCAGAGCGGTCAGACCCTTGGTACAGGGAACAGAAGGGGCTCTGTGTCAGAGCGGTCAGACCCTGGGTACAGGAGACAGAAGGGGCTGTGTTAGAGCGGTCAGAACCTGGGTACAGGAGACAGAAGGGGCTCTGTGTCAGAGCAGTCAGACCCTGGGTACAGGAGACAGAAGGGGCTCTGTGTCAGAGCGGTCAGACCCTGGGTACAGGAGACAGAAGGGGCTCTGTGTCAGAGCGGTGAGGCCCTTGGTACAGGAGACAGAAGGCGCTCTGTGTCAGAGCGGTCAGACCCTGGGTACAGGAGACAGAAGGGGCTGTGTCAGAGCGGTCAGACCCTGGGTACAGGAGACAGAAGGGGCTCTGTGTCAGAGCGGTCAAACCCTGGGTACAGGGAACAGAAGGGGCTCTGTGTCAGAGCGGTCAGACACTGGGTACAGGAGACAGAAGTTACTCTGTGTCAGAGCAGTCAGACCCTGGGTACAGGAGACAGAAGGGGCTCTGTGTCAGAGCGGTCAGGCCCTGGGTACAGGAGACAGAAGGGGCTCTGTGTCAGAGCGGTCAGACCCTGGGTACAGGAGACAGAAGTTACTCTGTGTCAGAGCGGTCAGACCCTGGGTACAGGAGACAGAAGGGGCTGTGTCAGAGCGGTCAAACCCTGCGTACAGGAGACAGAATGGGCTCTGTGTCAGAGCGGTCAGACCCTGGCTACAGGAGTCAGAAAAGGCTTTGTGTCAGAGCGGTCAGACCCTGGGTACAGGAGACAGAAGGGGCTCTGTGTCAGAGCGGTCAGACCCTGGGTACAGGAGACAGAAGGGGCTCTGTGTCAGAGCGGTCAGACCCTGGGTACAGGAGACAGAAGGGGCTGTGTCAGAGCGGTCAGACCCTGGGTACAGGAGACAGAAGGGGCTCTGTGTCAGAGCGGTCAGACCCTGGGTACAGGAGACAGAAGGGGCTGTGTCAGAGCGGTCAGACCCTGGGTACAGGAGACAGAAGGGGCTCTGTGTCAGAGCGGTCAGACCCTGGGTACAGGAGACAGAAGGGGCTCTGTGTCAGAGCAGTCAGACCCTGGGTACAGGAGACAGAAGGGGCTCTGTGTCAGAGCGGTCAAACCCTGGGTACAGGGAACAGAAGGGGCTCTGTGTCAGAGCGGTCAGACACTGGGTACAGGAGACAGAAGTTACTCTGTGTCAGAGCAGTCAGACCCTGGGTACAGGGAACAGAAGGGACTCTGTGTCAGAGCGGTCAGACCCTGGGTACAGGAGACAGAAGGGACTCTGTGTCAGAGCGGTCAGACCCTGGGTACAGGAGACAGAAGGGGCTGTGTCAGAGCGGTCAGACCCTGGGTACAGGAGACAGAAGGGGCTCTGTGTCAGAGCGGTCAGACCCTGGGTACAGGAGACAGAAGGGGCTCTGTGTCAGAGCGGTCAGACCCTGGGTACAGGAGACAGAAGGGGCTCTGTGTCAGAGCGGTCAGGCCCTGGGTACAGGAGACAGAAGGGGCTCTGTGTCAGAGCGGTCAGACCCTGGGTACAGGAGACAGAAGGGGCTCTGTGTCAGAGCAGTCAGACCCTGGGTACAGGAGACAGAAGGGGCTCTGTGTCAGAGCAGTCAAACCCTGGGTACAGGGAACAGAAGGGGCTCTGTGTCAGAGCGGTCAGACCCTGGGTACAGGAGACAGAAGTTACTCTGTGTCAGAGCGGTCAGACCCTGTGTACAGGGAACAGAAGGGACTCTGTGTCAGAGCGGTCAGACCCTGGGTACAGGAGACAGAAGGGACTCTGTGTCAGAGCGGTCAGACCCTGGGTACAGGAGACAGAAGGGGCTGTGTCAGAGCGGTCAGACCCTGGGTACAGGAGACAGAAGGGGCTCTGTGTCAGAGCGGTCAGACCCTGCGTACAGGGAACAGAAGGGGCTGTGTTAGAGCGGTCAGAACCTGGGTACAGGAGACAGAAGGGGCTCTGTGTCAGAGCAGTCAGACCCTGGGTACAGGAGACAGAAGGGGCTCTGTGTCAGAGCGGTCAGACCCTGGGTACAGGAGACAGAAGGGGCTCTGTGTCAGAGCGGTGAGGCCCTTGGTACAGGAGACAGAAGGCGCTCTGTGTCAGAGCGGTCAGACCCTGGGTACAGGAGACAGAAGGGGCTGTGTCAGAGCGGTCAGACCCTGGGTACAGGAGACAGAAGGGGCTCTGTGTCAGAGCGGTCAGACCCTGGGTACAGGAGACAGAAGGGACTCTGTGTCAGAGCGGTCAGACCCTGGGTACAGGAGACAGAAGGGGCTCTGTGTCAGAGCGGTCAGACCCTGGGTACAGGAGACAGAAGGGGCTCTGTGTCAGAGCGGTCAGGCCCTGGGTACAGGAGACAGAAGGGGCTCTGTGTCAGAGCGGTCAGACCCTGGGTACAGGAGACAGAAGTTACTCTGTGTCAGAGCGGTCAGACACTGGGTACAGGAGACAGAAGGGGCTGTGTCAGAGCGGTCAGACCCTGGGTACAGGAGACAGAAGGGGCTCTGTGTCAGAGCGGTCAGACCATGGATACAGGAGACAGAAGGGGCTGTGTGTCAGAGCAGTCAGACCCTGGGTACAGGAGACAGAAGGGGCTGTGTCAGAGCGGTCAGACCCTGGGTACAGGAGACAGAAGGGGCTCTGTGTCAGAGCGGTCAGGCCCTGGGTACAGGAAACAAAAGGGGGCTCTGTGTCAGAGCGGTCAGACCCTGGGTACAGGAGACAGAAGGGGCTGTGTCAGAGTGGTCAGACCCTGGGTACAGGAGACAGAGGGGGCTGTGTGTCAGAGCGGTCAGACCCTGGGTACAGGAGACAGTAGGGGCTCTGTGTCAGAGCGGTCAGACCCTGGCTACAGGAGACAGAAGGGGCTCTGTGTCAGAGCGGTCAGACCCTTGGTACAGGGAACAGAAGGGGCTCTGTGTCAGAGCGGTCAGACCCTGGGTACAGGAGACAGAAGGGGCTGTGTTAGAGCGGTCAGAACCTGGGTACAGGAGACAGAAGGGGCTCTGTGTCAGAGCAGTCAGACCCTGGGTACAGGAGACAGAAGGGGCTCTGTGTCAGAGCGGTCAGACCCTGGGTACAGGAGACAGAAGGGGCTCTGTGTCAGAGCGGTGAGGCCCTTGGTACAGGAGACAGAAGGCGCTCTGTGTCAGAGCGGTCAGACCCTGGGTACAGGAGACAGAAGGGGCTGTGTCAGAGCGGTCAGACCCTGGGTACAGGAGACAGAAGGGGCTCTGTGTCAGAGCGGTCAGACCCTGGGTACAGGAGACAGAAGGGACTCTGTGTCAGAGCGGTCAGACCCTGGGTACAGGAGACAGAAGGGGCTCTGTGTCAGAGCGGTCAGACCCTGGGTACAGGAGACAGAAGGGGCTCTGTGTCAGAGCGGTCAGGCCCTGGGTACAGGAGACAGAAGGGGCTCTGTGTCAGAGCGGTCAGACCCTGGGTACAGGAGACAGAAGTTACTCTGTGTCAGAGCGGTCAGACCCTGGGTACAGGAGACAGAAGGGGCTGTGTCAGAGCGGTCAAACCCTGCGTACAGGAGACAGAATGGGCTCTGTGTCAGAGCGGTCAGACCCTGGCTACAGGAGTCAGAAAAGGCTTTGTGTCAGAGCGGTCAGACCCTGGGTACAGGAGACAGAAGGGGCTCTGTGTCAGAGCGGTCAGACCCTGGGTACAGGAGACAGAAGGGGCTCTGTGTCAGAGCGGTCAGACCCTGGGTACAGGAGACAGAAGGGGCTGTGTCAGAGCGGTCAGACCCTGGGTACAGGAGACAGAAGGGGCTCTGTGTCAGAGCGGTCAGACCCTGGGTACAGGAGACAGAAGGGGCTGTGTCAGAGCGGTCAGACCCTGGGTACAGGAGACAGAAGGGGCTCTGTGTCAGAGCGGTCAGACCCTGGGTACAGGAGACAGAAGGGGCTCTGTGTCAGAGCAGTCAGACCCTGGGTACAGGAGACAGAAGGGGCTCTGTGTCAGAGCGGTCAAACCCTGGGTACAGGGAACAGAAGGGGCTCTGTGTCAGAGCGGTCAGACACTGGGTACAGGAGACAGAAGTTACTCTGTGTCAGAGCAGTCAGACCCTGGGTACAGGGAACAGAAGGGACTCTGTGTCAGAGCGGTCAGACCCTGGGTACAGGAGACAGAAGGGACTCTGTGTCAGAGCGGTCAGACCCTGGGTACAGGAGACAGAAGGGGCTGTGTCAGAGCGGTCAGACCCTGGGTACAGGAGACAGAAGGGGCTCTGTGTCAGAGCGGTCAGACCCTGGGTACAGGAGACAGAAGGGGCTCTGTGTCAGAGCGGTCAGACCCTGGGTACAGGAGACAGAAGGGGCTCTGTGTCAGAGCGGTCAGGCCCTGGGTACAGGAGACAGAAGGGGCTCTGTGTCAGAGCGGTCAGACCCTGGGTACAGGAGACAGAAGGGGCTCTGTGTCAGAGCAGTCAGACCCTGGGTACAGGAGACAGAAGGGGCTCTGTGTCAGAGCAGTCAAACCCTGGGTACAGGGAACAGAAGGGGCTCTGTGTCAGAGCGGTCAGACCCTGGGTACAGGAGACAGAAGTTACTCTGTGTCAGAGCGGTCAGACCCTGTGTACAGGGAACAGAAGGGACTCTGTGTCAGAGCGGTCAGACCCTGGGTACAGGAGACAGAAGGGACTCTGTGTCAGAGCGGTCAGACCCTGGGTACAGGAGACAGAAGGGGCTGTGTCAGAGCGGTCAGACCCTGGGTACAGGAGACAGAAGGGGCTCTGTGTCAGAGCGGTCAGACCCTGGGTACAGGAGACAGAAGGGACTCTGTGTCAGAGCGGTCAGACCCTGGGTACAGGAGACAGAAGGGACTGTGTCAGAGCGGTCAGACCCTGGGTACAGGAGACAGAAGGGGCTCTGTGTCAGAGCGGTCAGACCCTGGGTACAGGAGACAGAAGGGGCTCTGTGTCAGAGCGGTCAGACCCTGGGTACAGGAGACAGAAGGGGCTCTGTGTCAGAGCGGTCAGACCCTGGGTACAGGGAACAGAAGGGGCTCTGTGTCAGAGCGGTCAGACCCTGGGTACAGGAGACAGAAGTTACTCTGTGTCAGAGCGGTCAGACCCTGGGTACAGGGAACAGAAGGGACTCTGTGTCAGAGCAGTCAGACCCTGGGCACAGGAGATAGAAGGGACTCTGTGTCAGAGCGGTCAGACCCTGGGTACAGGAGACAGAAGGGGCTGTGTCAGAGCAGTCAGACCCTGGGTACAGGAGACAGAAGGGGCTCTGTGTCAGAGCGGTCAGACCCTGGGTACAGGAGACAGAAGGGGCTGTGTCAGAGCGGTCAGACCCTGGGTACAGGAGACAGACGGGGCTCTGTGTCAGAGTGGTCAGACCCTGGGTACAGGGAAGAGAAGGGGCTCTGTGTCAGAGCGGTCAGACCCTGGGTACAGGAGACAGAAGGGGCTCTGTGTCAGAGCGGTCAGACCCTGGGTACAGGGAACAGAAGGGGCTCTGTGTCAGAGCGGTCAGACCCTGGGTACAGGAGACAGAAGTTACTCTGTGTCAGAGCGGTCAGACCCTGGGTACAGGAGACAGAAGGGGCTCTGTGTCAGAGCGGTCAGACCCTGGGTACAGGAGACAGAAGGGGCTCTGTGTCAGAGCGGTCAGACCCTGGGTACAGGAGACAGAAGGGGCTGGAGACAGAAGGGGCTCTGTGTCAGAGCGGTCAGACCCTGGGTACAGGAGACAGAAGGGGCTGTGTCAGAGCGGTCAAACCCTGCGTACAGGGGACAGAATGGGCTCTGTGTCAGAGCGGTCAGACCCTGGCTACAGGAGTCAGAAAAGGCTCTGTGTCAGAGCGGTCAGACCCTGGGTACAGGAGACAGAAGGGGCTCTGTGTCAGAGCGGTCAGACCCTGGGTACAGGAGACAGAAGGGGCTCTGTGTCAGAGCGGTCTGACCCTGGGTACAGGAGACAGAAGGGGCTGTGTCAGAGCGGTCAGACCCTGGGTACAGGAGACAGAAGGGGCTCTGTGTCAGAGCGGTCAGACCCTGGGTACAGGAGACAGAAGGGGCTGTGTCAGAGCGGTCAGACCCTGGGTACAGGAGACAGAAGGGGCTCTGTGTCAGAGCGGTCAGACCCTGGGTACAGGAGACAGAAGGGGCTCTGTGTCAGAGCAGTCAGACCCTGGGTACAGGAGACAGAAGGGGCTTTGTGTCAGAGCGGTCAAACCCTGGGTACAGGGAACAGAAGGGGCTCTGTGTAAGAGCAGTCAGACCCTGGGTACAGGAGACAGAAGTTACTCTGTGTCAGAGCAGTCAGACCCTGGGTACAGGGAACAGAAGGGACTCTGTGTCAGAGCGGTCAGACCCTGGGTACAGGAGACAGAAGGGACTCTGTGTCAGAGCGGTCAGACCCTGGGTACAGGAGACAGAAGGGGCTGTGTCAGAGCGGTCAGACCCTGGGTACAGGAGACAGAAGGGGCTGTGTCAGAGCAGTCAGACCCTGGGTACAGGAGACAGAAGGGGCTCTGTGTCAGAGCGGTCAGACCCTGGGTACAGGAGACAGAAGGGGCTCTGTGTCAGAGCAGTCAGACCCTGGGTACAGGAGACAGAAGGGGCTCTGTGTCAGAGCGGTCAAACCCTGGGTACAGGGAACAGAAGGGGCTCTGTGTCAGAGCGGTCAGACCCTGGGTACAGGAGACAGAAGTTACTCTGTGTCAGAGCGGTCAGACCCTGTGTACAGTGAACAGAAGGGACTCTGTGTCAGAGCGGTCAGACCCTGGGTACAGGAGACAGAAGGGACTCTGTGTCAGAGCAGTCAGACCCTGGGTACAGGAGACAGAAGGGGCTGTGTCAGAGCGGTCAGACCCTGGGTACAGGAGACAGAAGGGGCTCTGAGTCAGAGCGGTCAGACCCTGGGTACAGGAGACAGAAGGGACTCTGTGTCAGAGCGGTCAGACCCTGGGTACAGGAGACAGAAGGGACTCTGTGTCAGAGCGGTCAGACCCTGGGTACAGGAGACAGAAGGGGCTCTGTGTCAGAGCGGTCAGACCCTGGGTACAGGAGACAGAAGGGGCTCTGTGTCAGAGCGGTCAGACCCTGGGTACAGGAGACAGAAGGGGCTCTGTGTCAGAGCGGTCAGACCCTGGGTACAGGAGACAGAAGGGGCTCTGTGTCAGAGCGGTCAGACCCTGGGTACAGGAGACAGAAGGGGCTGTGTCAGAGCGGTCAGACCCTGGGTACAGGAGACAGAAGGGGCTCTGTGTCAGAGCGGTCAGACCCTGGGTACAGGAGACAGAAGGGGCTGTGTCAGAGCGGTCAGACCCTGGGTACAGGAGACAGAAGGGGCTCTGTGTCAGAGCAGTCAGACCCTGGGTACAGGAGACAGAAGGGGCTCTGTGTCAGAGCAGTCAGACCCTGGGTACAGGAGACAGAAGGGGCTCTGTGTCAGAGCGGTCAGACCCTGGGTACAGGAGACAGAAGGGGCTCTGTGTCAGAGCGGTCAGACCCTGGGTACAGGAGACAGAAGGGGCTCTGTGTCAGAGCGGTCAGACCCTGGGTACAGGAGACAGAAGGGGCTGTGTCAGAGCGGTCAGACCCTGGGTACAGGAGACAGAAGGGGCTCTGTGTCAGAGCGGTCAGACCCTGGGTACAGGAGACAGAAGGGGCTGTGTCAGAGCGGTCAGACCCTGGGTACAGGAGACAGAAGGGGCTCTGTGTCAGAGCGGTCAGACCCTGGGTACAGGAGACAGAAGGGGCTCTGTGTCAGAGCAGTCAGACCCTGGGTACAGGAGACAGAAGGGTCTCTGTGTCAGAGCGGTCAGACCCTGGGTACAGGAGACAGAAGGGGCTGTGTCAGAGCGGTCAGACCCTGGGTACAGGAGACAGAAGGGGCTCTGTGTCAGAGCGGTCAGACCCTGGGTACAGGAGACAGAAGGGGCTCTGTGTCAGAGCGATGAGGCCCTTGGTACAGGAGACAGAAGGCGCTCTGTGTCAGAGCGGTCAGACCCTGGGTACAGGAGACAGAAGGGGCTGTGTAAGAGCGGTCAGACCCTGGGTACAGGAGACAGAAGGGGCTCTGTGTCAGAGCGGTCAGACCCTGGGTACAGGAGACAGAAGGGACTCTGTGTCAGAGCGGTCAGACCCTGGGTACAGGAGACAGAAGGGGCTCTGTGTCAGAGCGGTCAGACCCTGGGTACAGGAGACAGAAGGGGCTCTGTGTCAGAGCGGTCAGGCCCTGGGTACAGGAGACAGAAGGGGCTCTGTGTCAGAGCGGTCAGACCCTGGGTACAGGAGACAGAAGTTACTCTGTGTCAGAGCGGTCAGACCCTGGGTACAGGAGACAGAAGGGGCTGTGTCAGAGCGGTCAAACCCTGCGTACAGGAGACAGAATGGGCTCTGTGTCAGAGCGGTCAGACCCTGGCTACAGGAGTCAGAAAAGGCTTTGTGTCAGAGCGGTCAGACCCTGGGTACAGGAGACAGAAGGGGCTCTGTGTCAGAGCGGTCAGACCCTGGGTACAGGAGACAGAAGGGGCTCTGTGTCAGAGCGGTCAGACCCTGGGTACAGGAGACAGAAGGGGCTGTGTCAGAGCGGTCAGACCCTGGGTACAGGAGACAGAAGGGGCTCTGTGTCAGAGCGGTCAGACCCTGGGTACAGGAGACAGAAGGGGCTGTGTCAGAGCGGTCAGACCCTGGGTACAGGAGACAGAAGGGGCTCTGTGTCAGAGCGGTCAGACCCTGGGTACAGGAGACAGAAGGGGCTCTGTGTCAGAGCAGTCAGACCCTGGGTACAGGAGACAGAAGGGGCTCTGTGTCAGAGCGGTCAAACCCTGGGTACAGGGAACAGAAGGGGCTCTGTGTCAGAGCGGTCAGACACTGGGTACAGGAGACAGAAGTTACTCTGTGTCAGAGCAGTCAGACCCTGGGTACAGGGAACAGAAGGGACTCTGTGTCAGAGCGGTCAGACCCTGGGTACAGGAGACAGAAGGGACTCTGTGTCAGAGCGGTCAGACCCTGGGTACAGGAGACAGAAGGGGCTGTGTCAGAGCGGTCAGACCCTGGGTACAGGAGACAGAAGGGGCTCTGTGTCAGAGCGGTCAGACCCTGGGTACAGGAGACAGAAGGGGCTCTGTGTCAGAGCGGTCAGACCCTGGGTACAGGAGACAGAAGGGGCTCTGTGTCAGAGCGGTCAGGCCCTGGGTACAGGAGACAGAAGGGGCTCTGTGTCAGAGCGGTCAGACCCTGGGTACAGGAGACAGAAGGGGCTCTGTGTCAGAGCAGTCAGACCCTGGGTACAGGAGACAGAAGGGTCTGTGTCAGAGCGGTCAGACCCTGGGTACAGGAGACAGAAGGGGCTCTGTGTCAGAGCGGTCAGACCCTGGGTACAGGAGACAGAAGGGGCTCTGTGTCAGAGCGGTCAGACCCTGGGTACAGGAGACAGAAGGGGCTCTGTGTCAGAGCGGTCAGACCCTGGGTACAGGAGACAGAAGGGGCTGTGTCAGAGCGGTCAGACCCTGGGTACAGGAGACAGAAGGGGCTCTGTGTCAGAGCGGTCAGACCCTGGGTACAGGAGACAGAAGGGGCTGTGTCAGAGCGGTCAGACCCTGGGTACAGGAGACAGAAGGGCTCTGTGTCAGAGCAGTCAGACCCTGGGTACAGGAGACAGAAGGGGCTCTGTGTCAGAGCGGTCAGACCCTGGGTACAGGAGACAGAAGGGGCTCTGTGTCAGAGCGGTCAGACCCTGGGTACAGGAGACAGAAGGGGCTCTGTGTCAGAGCGGTCAGACCCTGGGTACAGGAGACAGAAGGGGCTCTGTGTCAGAGCGGTCAGACCCTGGGTACAGGAGACAGAAGGGGCTGTGTCAGAGCGGTCAGACCCTGGGTACAGGAGACAGAAGGGGCTCTGTGTCAGAGCGGTCAGACCCTGGGTACAGGAGACAGAAGGGGCTGTGTCAGAGCGGTCAGACCCTGGGTACAGGAGACAGAAGGGGCTCTGTGTCAGAGCGGTCAGACCCTGGGTACAGGAGACAGAAGGGGCTCTGTGTCAGAGCAGTCAGACCCTGGGTACAGGAGACAGAAGGGTCTCTGTGTCAGAGCGGTCAGACCCTGGGTACAGGAGACAGAAGGGGCTGTGTCAGAGCGGTCAGACCCTGGGTACAGGAGACAGAAGGGGCTCTGTGTCAGAGCGGTCAGACCCTGGGTACAGGAGACAGAAGGGGCTCTGTGTCAGAGCGGTGAGGCCCTTGGTACAGGAGACAGAAGGCGCTCTGTGTCAGAGCGGTCAGACCCTGGGTACAGGAGACAGAAGGGGCTGTGTCAGAGCGGTCAGACCCTGGGTACAGGAGACAGAAGGGGCTCTGTGTCAGAGCGGTCAGACCCTGGGTACAGGAGACAGAAGGGACTCTGTGTCAGAGCGGTCAGACCCTGGGTACAGGAGACAGAAGGGGCTCTGTGTCAGAGCGGTCAGACCCTGGGTACAGGAGACAGAAGGGGCTCTGTGTCAGAGCGGTCAGGCCCTGGGTACAGGAGACAGAAGGGGCTCTGTGTCAGAGCGGTCAGACCCTGGGTACAGGAGACAGAAGTTACTCTGTGTCAGAGCGGTCAGACCCTGGGTACAGGAGACAGAAGGGGCTGTGTCAGAGCGGTCAAACCCTGCGTACAGGAGACAGAATGGGCTCTGTGTCAGAGCGGTCAGACCCTGGCTACAGGAGTCAGAAAAGGCTTTGTGTCAGAGCGGTCAGACCCTGGGTACAGGAGACAGAAGGGGCTCTGTGTCAGAGCGGTCAGACCCTGGGTACAGGAGACAGAAGGGGCTCTGTGTCAGAGCGGTCAGACCCTGGGTACAGGAGACAGAAGGGGCTGTGTCAGAGCGGTCAGACCCTGGGTACAGGAGACAGAAGGGGCTCTGTGTCAGAGCGGTCAGACCCTGGGTACAGGAGACAGAAGGGGCTGTGTCAGAGCGGTCAGACCCTGGGTACAGGAGACAGAAGGGGCTCTGTGTCAGAGCGGTCAGACCCTGGGTACAGGAGACAGAAGGGGCTCTGTGTCAGAGCAGTCAGACCCTGGGTACAGGAGACAGAAGGGGCTCTGTGTCAGAGCGGTCAAACCCTGGGTACAGGGAACAGAAGGGGCTCTGTGTCAGAGCGGTCAGACACTGGGTACAGGAGACAGAAGTTACTCTGTGTCAGAGCAGTCAGACCCTGGGTACAGGGAACAGAAGGGACTCTGTGTCAGAGCGGTCAGACCCTGGGTACAGGAGACAGAAGGGACTCTGTGTCAGAGCGGTCAGACCCTGGGTACAGGAGACAGAAGGGGCTGTGTCAGAGCGGTCAGACCCTGGGTACAGGAGACAGAAGGGGCTCTGTGTCAGAGCGGTCAGACCCTGGGTACAGGAGACAGAAGGGGCTCTGTGTCAGAGCGGTCAGACCCTGGGTACAGGAGACAGAAGGGGCTCTGTGTCAGAGCGGTCAGGCCCTGGGTACAGGAGACAGAAGGGGCTCTGTGTCAGAGCGGTCAGACCCTGGGTACAGGAGACAGAAGGGGCTCTGTGTCAGAGCAGTCAGACCCTGGGTACAGGAGACAGAAGGGGCTCTGTGTCAGAGCAGTCAAACCCTGGGTACAGGGAACAGAAGGGGCTCTGTGTCAGAGCGGTCAGACCCTGGGTACAGGAGACAGAAGTTACTCTGTGTCAGAGCGGTCAGACCCTGTGTACAGGGAACAGAAGGGACTCTGTGTCAGAGCGGTCAGACCCTGGGTACAGGAGACAGAAGGGACTCTGTGTCAGAGCGGTCAGACCCTGGGTACAGGAGACAGAAGGGGCTGTGTCAGAGCGGTCAGACCCTGGGTACAGGAGACAGAAGGGGCTCTGTGTCAGAGCGGTCAGACCCTGGGTACAGGAGACAGAAGGGACTCTGTGTCAGAGCGGTCAGACCCTGGGTACAGGAGACAGAAGGGACTGTGTCAGAGCGGTCAGACCCTGGGTACAGGAGACAGAAGGGGCTCTGTGTCAGAGCGGTCAGACCCTGGGTACAGGAGACAGAAGGGGCTCTGTGTCAGAGCGGTCAGACCCTGGGTACAGGAGACAGAAGGGGCTCTGTGTCAGAGCGGTCAGACCCTGGGTACAGGGAACAGAAGGGGCTCTGTGTCAGAGCGGTCAGACACTGGGTACAGGAGACAGAAGTTACTCTGTGTCAGAGCAGTCAGACCCTGGGTACAGGGAACAGAAGGGACTCTGTGTCAGAGCGGTCAGACCCTGGGTACAGGAGACAGAAGGGACTCTGTGTCAGAGCGGTCAGACCCTGGGTACAGGAGACAGAAGGGGCTGTGTCAGAGCGGTCAGACCCTGGGTACAGGAGACAGAAGGGGCTCTGTGTCAGAGCGGTCAGACCCTGGGTACAGGAGACAGAAGGGGCTCTGTGTCAGAGCGGTCAGACCCTGGGTACAGGAGACAGAAGGGGCTCTGTGTCAGAGCGGTCAGGCCCTGGGTACAGGAGACAGAAGGGGCTCTGTGTCAGAGCGGTCAGACCCTGGGTACAGGAGACAGAAGGGGCTCTGTGTCAGAGCAGTCAGACCCTGGGTACAGGAGACAGAAGGGGCTCTGTGTCAGAGCAGTCAAACCCTGGGTACAGGGAACAGAAGGGGCTCTGTGTCAGAGCGGTCAGACCCTGGGTACAGGAGACAGAAGTTACTCTGTGTCAGAGCGGTCAGACCCTGTGTACAGGGAACAGAAGGGACTCTGTGTCAGAGCGGTCAGACCCTGGGTACAGGAGACAGAAGGGACTCTGTGTCAGAGCGGTCAGACCCTGGGTACAGGAGACAGAAGGGGCTGTGTCAGAGCGGTCAGACCCTGGGTACAGGAGACAGAAGGGGCTCTGTGTCAGAGCGGTCAGACCCTGGGTACAGGAGACAGAAGGGACTCTGTGTCAGAGCGGTCAGACCCTGGGTACAGGAGACAGAAGGGACTGTGTCAGAGCGGTCAGACCCTGGGTACAGGAGACAGAAGGGGCTCTGTGTCAGAGCGGTCAGACCCTGGGTACAGGAGACAGAAGGGGCTCTGTGTCAGAGCGGTCAGACCCTGGGTACAGGAGACAGAAGGGGCTCTGTGTCAGAGCGGTCAGACCCTGGGTACAGGAGACAGAAGGGGCTCTGTGTCAGAGCGGTCAGACCCTGGGTACAGGAGACAGAAGTTACTCTGTGTCAGAGCGGTCAGACCCTGGGTACAGGGAACAGAAGGGACTCTGTGTCAGAGCAGTCAGACCCTGGGCACAGGAGATAGAAGGGACTCTGTGTCAGAGCGGTCAGACCCTGGGTACAGGAGACAGAAGGGGCTGTGTCAGAGCAGTCAGACCCTGGGTACAGGAGACAGAAGGGGCTCTGTGTCAGAGCGGTCAGACCCTGGGTACAGGAGACAGAAGGGGCTGTGTCAGAGCGGTCAGACCCTGGGTACAGGAGACAGACGGGGCTCTGTGTCAGAGTGGTCAGACCCTGGGTACAGGGAAGAGAAGGGGCTCTGTGTCAGAGCGGTCAGACCCTGGGTACAGGAGACAGAAGGGGCTCTGTGTCAGAGCGGTCAGACCCTGGGTACAGGGAACAGAAGGGGCTCTGTGTCAGAGCGGTCAGACCCTGGGTACAGGAGACAGAAGTTACTCTGTGTCAGAGCGGTCAGACCCTGGGTACAGGAGACAGAAGGGGCTCTGTGTCAGAGCGGTCAGACCCTGGGTACAGGAGACAGAAGGGGCTCTGTGTCAGAGCGGTCAGACCCTGGGTACAGGAGACAGAAGGGGCTGGAGACAGAAGGGGCTCTGTGTCAGAGCGGTCAGACCCTGGGTACAGGAGACAGAAGGGGCTGTGTCAGAGCGGTCAAACCCTGCGTACAGGGGACAGAATGGGCTCTGTGTCAGAGCGGTCAGACCCTGGCTACAGGAGTCAGAAAAGGCTCTGTGTCAGAGCGGTCAGACCCTGGGTACAGGAGACAGAAGGGGCTCTGTGTCAGAGCGGTCAGACCCTGGGTACAGGAGACAGAAGGGGCTCTGTGTCAGAGCGGTCTGACCCTGGGTACAGGAGACAGAAGGGGCTGTGTCAGAGCGGTCAGACCCTGGGTACAGGAGACAGAAGGGGCTCTGTGTCAGAGCGGTCAGACCCTGGGTACAGGAGACAGAAGGGGCTGTGTCAGAGCGGTCAGACCCTGGGTACAGGAGACAGAAGGGGCTCTGTGTCAGAGCGGTCAGACCCTGGGTACAGGAGACAGAAGGGGCTCTGTGTCAGAGCAGTCAGACCCTGGGTACAGGAGACAGAAGGGGCTCTGTGTCAGAGCGGTCAAACCCTGGGTACAGGGAACAGAAGGGGCTCTGTGTAAGAGCAGTCAGACCCTGGGTACAGGAGACAGAAGTTACTCTGTGTCAGAGCAGTCAGACCCTGGGTACAGGGAACAGAAGGGACTCTGTGTCAGAGCGGTCAGACCCTGGGTACAGGAGACAGAAGGGACTCTGTGTCAGAGCGGTCAGACCCTGGGTACAGGAGACAGAAGGGGCTGTGTCAGAGCGGTCAGACCCTGGGTACAGGAGACAGAAGGGGCTGTGTCAGAGCAGTCAGACCCTGGGTACAGGAGACAGAAGGGGCTCTGTGTCAGAGCGGTCAGACCCTGGGTACAGGAGACAGAAGGGGCTCTGTGTCAGAGCAGTCAGACCCTGGGTACAGGAGACAGAAGGGGCTCTGTGTCAGAGCGGTCAAACCCTGGGTACAGGGAACAGAAGGGGCTCTGTGTCAGAGCGGTCAGACCCTGGGTACAGGAGACAGAAGTTACTCTGTGTCAGAGCGGTCAGACCCTGTGTACAGTGAACAGAAGGGACTCTGTGTCAGAGCGGTCAGACCCTGGGTACAGGAGACAGAAGGGACTCTGTGTCAGAGCAGTCAGACCCTGGGTACAGGAGACAGAAGGGGCTGTGTCAGAGCGGTCAGACCCTGGGTACAGGAGACAGAAGGGGCTCTGTGTCAGAGCGGTCAGACCCTGGGTACAGGAGACAGAAGGGACTCTGTGTCAGAGCGGTCAGACCCTGGGTACAGGAGACAGAAGGGACTCTGTGTCAGAGCGGTCAGACCCTGGGTACAGGAGACAGAAGGGGCTCTGTGTCAGAGCGGTCAGACCCTGGGTACAGGAGACAGAAGGGGCTCTGTGTCAGAGCGGTCAGACCCTGGGTACAGGAGACAGAAGGGGCTCTGTGTCAGAGCGGTCAGACCCTGGGTACAGGAGACAGAAGGGGCTCTGTGTCAGAGCGGTCAGACCCTGGGTACAGGAGACAGAAGGGGCTGTGTCAGAGCGGTCAGACCCTGGGTACAGGAGACAGAAGGGGCTCTGTGTCAGAGCGGTCAGACCCTGGGTACAGGAGACAGAAGGGGCTGTGTCAGAGCGGTCAGACCCTGGGTACAGGAGACAGAAGGGGCTCTGTGTCAGAGCAGTCAGACCCTGGGTACAGGAGACAGAAGGGGCTCTGTGTCAGAGCGGTCAGACCCTGGGTACAGGAGACAGAAGGGGCTCTGTGTCAGAGCGGTCAGACCCTGGGTACAGGAGACAGAAGGGGCTCTGTGTCAGAGCGGTCAGACCCTGGGTACAGGAGACAGAAGGGGCTCTGTGTCAGAGCGGTCAGACCCTGGGTACAGGAGACAGAAGGGGCTGTGTCAGAGCGGTCAGACCCTGGGTACAGGAGACAGAAGGGGCTCTGTGTCAGAGCGGTCAGACCCTGGGTACAGGAGACAGAAGGGGCTGTGTCAGAGCGGTCAGACCCTGGGTACAGGAGACAGAAGGGGCTCTGTGTCAGAGCGGTCAGACCCTGGGTACAGGAGACAGAAGGGGCTCTGTGTCAGAGCAGTCAGACCCTGGGTACAGGAGACAGAAGGGGCTCTGTGTCAGAGTGGTCAAACCCTGGGTACAGGGAACAGAAGGGGCTCTGTGTCAGAGCGGTCAGACCCTGGGTACAGGAGACAGAAGTTACTCTTTGTCAGAGCAGTCAGACCCTGGGTACAGTGAACAGAAGGGACTCTGTGTCAGAGCGGTCAGACCCTGGGTACAGGAGACAGAAGGGACTCTGTGTCAGAGCGGTCAGACCCTGGGTACAGGAGACAGAAGGGGCTGTGTCAGAGCGGTCAGACCCTGGGTACAGGAAACAGAAGGGGCTCTGTGTCAGAGCGGTCAGACCCTGGGTACAGGAGACAGAAGGGGCTCTGTGTCAGAGCGGTCAGACCCTGGGTACAGGAGACAGAAGGGGCTGTGTCAGAGCGGTCAGACCCTGGGTACAGGAGACAGAAGGGACTCTGTGTCAGAGCAGTCAGACCCTGGGTACAGGAGACAGAAGGGGCTCTGTGTCAGAGCGGTCAAACCCTGGGTACAGGGAACAGAAGGGGCTCTGTGTCAGAGCGGTCAGACCCTGGGTACAGGAGACAGAAGTTACTCTGTGTCAGAGCGGTCAGACCCTGTGTACAGTGAACAGAAGGGACTCTGTGTCAGAGCGGTCAGACCCTGGGTACAGGAGACAGAAGGGGCTGTGTCAGAGCGGTCAGACCCTGGGTACAGGAGACAGAAGGGGCTCTGTGTCAGAGCGGTCAGACCCTGGGTACAGGAGACAGAAGGGACTCTGTGTCAGAGCGGTCAGACCCTGGGTACAGGAGACAGAAGGGACTCTGTGTCAGAGCGGTCAGACCCTGGGTACAGGAGACAGAAGGGGCTCTGTGTCAGAGCGGTCAGACCCTGGGTACAGGAGACAGAAGGGGCTCTGTGTCAGAGCGGTCAGACCCTGGGTACAGGAGACAGAAGGGGCTCTGTGTCAGAGCGGTCAGACCCTGGGTACATGAGACAGAAGGGGCTCTGTGTCAGAGCGGTCAGACCCTGGGTACAGGGAACAGAAGGGGCTCTGTGTCAGAGCGGTCAGACCCTGGGTACAGGAGACAGAAGTTACTCTGTGTCAGAGCGGTCAGACCCTGGGTACAGGGAACAGAAGGGACTCTGTGTCAGAGAAGTCAGACCCTGGGTACAGGAGATAGAAGGGACTCTGTGTCAGAGCGGTCAGACCCTGGGTACAGGAGACAGAAGGGGCTGTGTCAGAGCGGTCAGACCCTGAGTACAGGAGACAGAAGGGGCTCTGTGTCAGAGTGGTCAGACCCTGGGTACAGGGAAGAGAAGGGGCTCTGTGTCAGAGCGGTCAGACCCTGGGTACAGGAGACAGAAGGGTCTCTGTGTCAGAGCAGTCAGACCCTGGGTACAGGAGACAGAAGGGGCTCTGTGTCAGAGCGGTCAGACCCTGGGTACAGGGAACAGAAGGGGCTCTGTGTCAGAGCGGTCAGACCCTGGGTACAGGAGACAGAAGTTACTCTGTGTCAGAGCGGTCAGACCCTGGGTACAGGGAACAGAAGGGACTCTGTGTCAGAGCGGTCAGACCCTGGGTACAGGAGACAGAAGTTACTCTGTGTCAGAGCGGTCAGACCCTGGGTACAGGGAACAGAAGGGACTCTGTGTCAGAGCGGTCAGACCCTGGGTACAGGGAACAGAAGGGGCTGTGTCAGAGCAGTCAGACCCTGGGTACAGGAGACAGAAGGGGCTCTGTGTCAGAGCGGTCAGACCCTGGGTACAGGAGACAGAAGGGGCTGTGTGTCAGAGCGGTCAGACCCTGGGTACAGGGAACAGAAAGGGCTCTGTGTCAGAGCGGTCAGACCCTGGGTACAGGAGACAGAAGGGGCTCTGTGTCAGAGCGGTCAGACCCTGGGTACAGGAGACAGAAGGGGCTCTGTGTCAGAGCGGTCAGACCCTGGGTACAGGAGACAGAAGGGGCTCTGTGTCAGAGCGGTCAGACCCTGGGTACAGGAGACAGAAGGGGCTCTGTGTCAGAGCGGTCAGACCCTGGGTACAGGAGACAGAAGGGGCTCTGTGTCAGAGCAGTCAGACCCTGGGTACAGGAGACAGAAGGGGCTCTGTGTCAGAGTGGTCAAACCCTGGGTACAGGGAACAGAAGGGGCTCTGTGTCAGAGCGATCAGACCCTGGGTACAGGAGACAGAAGTTACTCTTTGTCAGAGCGGTCAGACCCTGGGTACAGGAGACAGAAGGGACTCTGTGTCAGAGCGGTCAGACCCTGGGTACAGGAGACAGAAGGGGCTGTGTCAGAGCGGTCAGACCCTGGGTACAGGAAACAGAAGGGGCTCTGTGTCAGAGCGGTCAGACCCTGGGTACAGGAGACAGAAGGGGCTCTGTGTCAGAGCGGTCAGACCCTGGGTACAGGAGACAGAAGGGGCTGTGTCAGAGCGGTCAGACCCTGGGTACAGGAGACAGAAGGGGCTCTGTGTCAGAGCGGTCAGACCCTGGGTACAGGAGACAGAAGGGGCTCTGTGTCAGAGCAGTCAGACCCTGGGTACAGGAGACAGAAGGGGCTCTGTGTCAGAGCGGTCAAACCCTGGGTACAGGGAACAGAAGGGGCTCTGTGTCAGAGCGGTCAGACCCTGGGTACAGGAGACAGAAGTTACTCTGTGTCAGAGCGGTCAGACCCTGTGTACAGTGAACAGAAGGGACTCTGTGTCAGAGCGGTCAGACCCTGGGTACAGGAGACAGAAGGGACTCTGTGTCAGAGCGGTCAGACCCTGGGTACAGGAGACAGAAGGGGCTGTGTCAGAGCGGTCAGACCCTGGGTACAGGAGACAGAAGGGGCTCTGTGTCAGAGCGGTCAGACCCTGGGTACAGGAGACAGAAGGGACTCTGTGTCAGAGCGGTCAGACCCTGGGTACAGGAGACAGAAGGGACTCTGTGTCAGAGCGGTCAGACCCTGGGTACAGGAGACAGAAGGGGCTCTGTGTCAGAGCGGTCAGACCCTGGGTACAGGAGACAGAAGGGGCTCTGTGTCAGAGCGGTCAGACCCTGGGTACAGGAGACAGAAGGGGCTCTGTGTCAGAGCGGTCAGACCCTGGGTACAGGGAACAGAAGGGGCTCTGTGTCAGAGCGGTCAGACCCTGGGTACAGGAGACAGAAGTTACTCTGTGTCAGAGCGGTCAGACCCTGGGTACAGGGAACAGAAGGGACTCTGTGTCAGAGAAGTCAGACCCTGGGTACAGGAGATAGAAGGGACTCTGTGTCAGAGCGGTCAGACCCTGGGTACAGGAGACAGAAGGGGCTGTGTCAGAGCGGTCAGACCCTGGGTACAGGAGACAGAAGGGGCTCTGTGTCAGAGTGGTCAGACCCTGGGTACAGGGAATAGAAGGGGCTCTGTGTCAGAGCGGTCAGACCCTGGGTACAGGAGACAGAAGGGTCTCTGTGTCAGAGCAGTCAGACCCTGGGTACAGGAGACAGAAGGGGCTCTGTGTCAGAGCGGTCAGACCCTGGGTACAGGGAACAGAAGGGGCTCTGTGTCAGAGCGGTCAGACCCTGGGTACAGGAGACAGAAGTTACTCTGTGTCAGAGCGGTCAGACCCTGGGTACAGGGAACAGAAGGGACTCTGTGTCAGAGCGGTCAGACCCTGGGTACAGGAGACAGAAGTTACTCTGTGTCAGAGCGGTCAGACCCTGGGTACAGGGAACAGAAGGGACTCTGTGTCAGAGCGGTCAGACCCTGGGTACAGGGAACAGAAGGGGCTGTGTCAGAGCAGTCAGACCCTGGGTACAGGAGACAGAAGGGGCTCTGTGTCAGAGCGGTCAGACCCTGGGTACAGGAGACAGAAGGGGCTGTGTGTCAGAGCGGTCAGACCCTGGGTACAGGAGACAGAAGGGGCTCTGTGTCAGAGCGGTCAGACCCTGGGTACAGGAGACAGAAGGGGCTCTGTGTCAGAGCGGTCAGACCCTGGGTACAGGAGACAGAAGGGGCTCTGTGTCAGAGCGGTCAGACCCTGGGTACAGGAGACAGAAGGGGCTCTGTGTCAGAGCGGTCAGACCCTGGGTACAGGAGACAGAAGGGGCTCTGTGTCAGAGCGGTCAGACCCTGGGTACAGGAGACAGAAGGGGCTCTGTGTCAGAGCGGTCAGACCCTGGGTACAGGGAACAGAAGGGACTCTGTGTCAGAGCGGTCAGACCCTGGGTACAGGAGACAGAAGGGGCTCTGTGTCAGAGCGGTCAGACCCTGGGTACAGGAGACAGAAGGGGCTCTGTGTCAGAGCGGTCAGACCCTTGGTACAGGAGACAGAAGGGGCTCTGTGTCAGAGCGGTCAGACCCTGGGGACAGGAGACAAAAGGGGCTCTGTGTCAGAGCGGTCAGACCCTGGGTACAGGAGACAGAAGGGGCTTTGTGTCAGAGCGGTCAGACCCTGGGTACAGGAGACAGAAGGGGCTATGTGTCAGAGCGGTCAGACCCTGGGTACAGGAGACAGAAGGGGCTCTGTGTCAGAGCGGTCAGACCCTGGGTACAGGGAACAGATGGGACTCTGTGTCAGAGCGGTCAGACCCTGGGTACAGGAGACAGAAGGGGCTCTGTGTCAGAGCAGTCAGACCCTGGGTACAGGAGACAGAAGGGGCTCTGTGTCAGAGCGGTCAGACCCTGGGTACAGGAGACAGAAGGGGCTGTGTCAGAGCGGTCAGACCCTGGGTACAGGAGACAGAAGGGGCTCTGTGTCAGAGCGGTCAGACCCTGAGTACAGGAGACAGAAGGGGCTTTGTGTCAGAGCGGTCAGACCCTGGGTACAGGAGACAGAAGGGGCTCTGTGTCAGAGCGGTCAGACCCTGGGTACAGGAGACAGAAGGGGCTCTGTGTCAGAGCGGTCAGACCCTGGGTACAGGGAACAGAAGGGACTCTGTGTCAGAGCGGTCAGACCCTGGGTACAGGAGACAGAAGGGGCTCTGTGTCAGAGCAGTCAGACCCTGGGTACAGGAGACAGAAGGGGCTCTGTGTCAGAGCGGTCAGACCCTGGGTACAGGAGACAGAAGGGGCTGTGTCAGAGCGGTCAGACCCTGGGTACAGGAGACAGAAGGGGCTCTGTGTCAGAGCGGTCAGACCCTGGGTACAGGGAACAGAAGGGACTCTGTGTCAGAGCGGTCAGACCCTGGGTACAGGAGACAGAAGGGGCTCTGTGTCAGAGCAGTCAGACCCTGGGTACAGGAGACAGAAGGGGCTCTGTGTCAGAGCGGTCAGACCCTGGGTACAGGAGACAGAAGGGGCTGTGTCAGAGCGGTCAGACCCTGGGTACAGGAGACAGAAGGGGCTCTGTGTCAGAGCGGTCAGACCCTGAGTACAGGAGACAGAAGGGGCTCTGTGTCAGAGTGGTCAGACCCTGGATACAGGAGACAGAAGGGGCTCTGTGTCAGAGTGGGCAACCTGATCAGTTCTCTAAAAAAACCATTTGGCCATGAGTTATCTGGTAAGTCAATAGGGCACAGAAAAGTTAGAGCGTGGACGTTTATATTTACAGCAAAGATCAGAGACGGGGTGTTAATGTTGAACTTGTTTCCTCTATGCCAGTGATAATAATTTAGGTGCAAAATTCCCGAGCCTCAACTTACATTGTAAAGAAACATTTCTGAGATATCTTTAAAAAAATTAAAAATAAAGGATTTGGTTTAAACTTCTTGGATTTTCTTCAGAGGAGTGGAGATCTGTTGTAGGTTGTGATACTTTTTAGTGGGCCAACCTGAGATCTCTTCATACATAATGAGTATTGAGCTATGAAAACCTCACAAGTCTCTTCTTTGTATATACATTGATGACAGTATTTCAAAATAATTACACTGGTCTGTTCTTAAAAATACATTTAAATATTCAGATATAACCCATTAAACATAGTGTTGCCTGTAGTTTATTTAGTCCTATACCAAAACTCTTTTTTCAGTAGGTAGCAGAAATTCCGCTCTGCAATGCAGTGTGGCTTTTCTGTATTAGAAGGGTTACATATACTGTAACTCGGTGTAAGCACCAATTACCTGCGCCTGATTAAGACTTTCAGCTGACACAGAGCCCAATGCCACAGAGATTTAAATCTTCTGAGCAGAGACACAGACAGCAGGGTACATAGGGGCTTGTCTGCAGGTGGTAATGAAACACGAAATCCGTCTGGTCTAAATCTCAGCTCATGCTGAAGGTCACAGCTGTGAATTAAACAGCTCCCCCCTAATGCTTAGCTGCCCCATGCTGGGCAACTCTTTGTGCTCACCTGTTATTGAAGAACTGAGATCAGTCCTGGAATAGATCAACTCAGCTGGGACTGACTGATTAACTTTATATTAAGGTGGAGTTAATCTCATCAAAAGGTCTTATTTAAGCAAGACTGACTGTTTCTCCTGTGAGGATTGGGCACCAGTGTGAGTTGAGAAAAAGGGATAGCAGAACTGTAAAAGGCATTGGCCTATCTAATCTGATACATCTCCCAACTTGTAAAGCATCGTGATTTACAATTCAATTAGATAAAAGAATCTAGGGGGTGAGGCCAAACGCTATATGTCAGTGGGTAACAAGGCAGCCACAGAGACAGAGCAGTAAAGGAGAGGCAGTTTTATGGTCGTCTGTAAAAGCATTGTGCTCCGACAAGCAATACATCACATCCTGAATCTGATTAGGCGAAGAATCCATGCCACTTATCCTTCACACTAATGTCAGCAATGCATGGTTGGTGCAGGTGTTTTGAAGGTGCAGTTCCACTTAGGTACAAATTAAACTAATGATATGGATATAGCTAAAGGGACAGTCCTACCTAGGAGGAAAGGTAAGGACAGTAGCATGTTTTATGGGTCAAATCAGATATACCTGGTTGACACTTTTTTTTTTTTTTTTTTTTAAACAAATCAGACAAGTTCTGTGTAAGCATTTTAAAATCCAATTTTCAACTTCATCTTTTAACATTTCCATGCCAAACTGTTCGCTGACACGACTGTTGTTTGCCACTTAACAAAATTGTTAGCTTGGTTTATTTGTCTGCAAAGCAATTATGGTGCCATCGTTAATAAAAATGAAAAAAAAAAAAAACATAAGTAGCTGATATAATGGAATTTAGTGTTCCTGGCAAGGTGCGGTACATATTCGTTTTTCATAAGATAGAAATACTATAAGACAGTTTTGTAGGCATCTCTCCTAAGGGTTTCTAGAAGGTTGGAGTGTATTGGGCCCCACACTGTGTTACAATGGGATCATGACATCACAGAGAGTATATTAGAGAGAGGGAAGGTTCAAGAAGGTTAGGTTCCTGGAGGCTCAGAGGAGAGGAGCCTTGGCGAGACTAGATAAGTAATTTTTTATAAAGTAATAGCACTGACCAGGCCCCCCTGCTTATGTTGTAGATAGGGACAGTGCCCTTGTTAAGTTAGGGTCCCCAAGAGAAGGAACGGAGTCTTGAATATTTAAGGAAAAGGAATACAGCATGCCACAGAGGGCCTCAGGAAAGAGCGCAGTGTGCAGATTGGTGTGTGTGTGTGTCGGTCTTCCCCGTTGTGTATCTGTGTATCTCTCAGGTGTTGTGCCTGTCCTGTTTTGTTAATGCCTTGTTCTGTGTGCCCTGATCTGTTTTGGGTGTCTGTAAGTATCTGGCTGTCCTGTTTTCTGTGTCCAGTCTTGTTTTTTTTACTGCTATACACAAAGGAAAAACCCGCACAGCTGGCTTGTTTTTTTTACTGCCTGACCTGTTTATGCTTCCTGTCCTGTTTTGTGTGTGTCTGTTTCTCTGCCTGCCTTTTGTTTCCAGTTATTTGAAGTGGCTGAAATGGTAGCACTGTTGGATCCAGTACATTGGGACTTAATAATGCTACCTACTTTTATCTTAAAGTGGATGAAGTGCATTATGAAAAGTTGGCAAGCCTGCTGTACCATATTTATTTGTAATAGTATAGCTGCATCACGAGTCTCAGTGTGAAAGAAAAGTGCACTAAATTACTTGAGCAATTGCAATGAAATTAGCAGTGGCACAGTACAAGGGCCAACCTTACACCCTTTTGTGTCTGGATTTGGCCCTGGGTCTGCAAATGAAAGAGCCTGGATGTACAGTATTTGGGGAGTTTGCAAACAAATGAAGCCTCTCAACCATATACTGTAGTGCCTTCTCTATCATTTTTAGACATGCCCGGAGTCAGCAAAGCAAAATCCATTGTATCGCGTCTGAATCGATGATATCTGCCATTAAAGTTAATCGTGGATATCGCCAATACGGGTCCGATGAAGCCGATCGCTCTGTGTTGACTCCGGGGCGGTATGTTTTATAGCTTTTCAAATTTACACTCAAAAGCCTCATTACAAAAGCCACAACAAATACCTTCTTTATCTGTATCACCAATACAATTAAATGACATGTTTCCTTTGAGATGTCTTTATGGCTGCACAATATGTCACTTGATGTGAGGGCTATGTAAGTTAGCATTAAATATGTAATGCTATAATTAAGTGCTACTCAAACCTCTCCTTTGTGATTGCTGGTTACATCAGGCTCCCGGATTAACTAATGCCTCTGCACACAGGCTACCGTGCCAACTTCTTAGTTGCTTCATAAACCTTATTTGTCACCTTTCTCTGCTACTTGCAGGGGGAGATTTCCGGAATGTGAGGTCCCCTTTCAGGATGACACCCAGGTCCTCTAGTAAGTCTGAGTACTGCCACTAAACCCCATAAAATACAAATATCCTTTTAGTGGGCCATCAATGACAACCCCAGGTTAAGCTCTGATACTCTGCAAACAGTTGTGCATTTAGAGTTTTAATTACCCTACAATCCAGAGCAGGTCGCCCTTAGATAACCTCACTTTTAGACAAGCACAGAAAATCAGGCAGGGGCCCTGACCCCAATAACAAATGATACATGTATTTTTAAACTGTAACTTGTAACTCAGGTTAACCTATTGTGTGCCAAAGTGGCTGAATAGTGCTAATAGATAGGGCCTAGCACCCCCTTGAAGGTTATGGAGGAAGTGTGGTTTGCAGCATGGTCCTAAGCAAAGAGCTTTTGGGACGCTATGTCATAAATTTGTCAAAAATAATAATTTTGCAAAGTGTTATAAATTGCAGATTTAGAAAAGTCGAGTGCATGCAGTTGAGCCCAATCTGACTCAACCCTTCGAAACTGGACACTGGAGCTCAGGTAAGCCTTCCGCCTGAAAAAGAATATAAAAGACTGAAAACTAAGCTGAGACCAACAAAAATATTAGTTACAGGTTATTCTGGAACATATGTATACCATTGAAGGGAAGATATATTGTGAGAATTAATCATACAAACACCACATACAAGCTTCCATTTATTGCGGTACCTAAGGATATAACTGTGCGAACTTAATTTGCTAAAGCGAGTACTCACAATAACAGATTGCACTGCCCTAGTTATAGGACACTCGTTTTACAATTCCTAGATTTGGATGCTTGCCAGGCAAGCGTACAATCCCAATAAACAGGAAAGTCCAGCCAGCCATATACACTATCTATATCGAAAAGTGCCCTTTGCTCTATGCCATTGGATAAATTTAATGTCACTACTCCTAAATTTCTTTTCATTGTCTCATGGTTCCCATTCTTATAGCAATGCTTAGTGGCATGGGACATGCTCTTTTTTTAAACATATGTTTTATTACATTTCTGCTTTCAGGGTACAGAAACAAAAATAGTTGGAGAAAGGGTTATTATTCACAAGCAAATGATGCATACTTTACATTGGTGCAGAATCATGCAATGGATTTAGTTTTACAGCAAGACTCACATATCTTGAGAAAAGGTTGGACATCTTTTTAGAGAGGAAAGGTATACAGGGATATACCTAATAGGTAAACAGGGGAAGGATGTTGATCCAGGGAGTAATCGGATTTTTTCCCCTTTTATGAGTTACCATGTAACTATGTAGCTATATCACACTTTTTAATCATTCCTCTTTGAGTTATATCCACTAGGAAATGACCAATAGGGATATTAGAAGAATATTGTAAGACCAAAAATATGTATAATCTCTCATCCCCGGATTGCTCTTCATCCAAGAATCCACAAGATGGTTTTCATGTCAAGTATTAATAAATTGGATGTCATGACCATTTAACTTCATTGCTTGTTCTATCCAATAGGGTCGGAATGGTGTTTAAGACACCTTCAATGATAAGCACCTCCTGGGCTAATTGTTTAATGAAAGATAGTGTCCTTAATAAACTTGCTAGCATTGCCATTTGAAGCATACAGATTTGCTATCGTGATTTCCTTGGACTTTCCCTTAATTATAATGTATCTACCCTCAGGGTCTTTGTACTCAGATTCCACAGAACGGCAAGATTTGTTCATTCAAATTGTGACAACTCTTCTTTTCGAGTTGTAGCTAGAGAAATGAGTATTGAATATCCTTTTTTTTTGTTTGTTTTATAACAGTCGTGATGTTTCCCAGATGAGAGCAACATGAAGATAGAGACTTTTAAGAGTCATTAATATTGGTTTCATTTTAATGGGAGAATGCCTACCTCTTATATGGAAAGAAATGATCCTCAGCATCTCATCGCCGTTAGAAGATCTGGTTTCTGACTACACTTAAACATAAAAGAAGAGTTAAGAAGCCATTGATTGGAAGCCCCCAGCCTCGTCATGGCCTCCAGATCAAGGCAACACATGGCCTCCGATGCATTACGATTTCCTTCCCCTACATTTGGCAACAACAAGGACAACACATTATACATAATAAACAGTACAGGTAATGAGATATTGAAGGGTTAAAGGTTTGGAACAGAACATCGATATCGGAATCCTGCAATCGTTAAATCAACCCATGCCACTTGAAGCAATAATATTAGTCAGGGTGCATTGAGTTGACAACAACTACTGTATATTATAAACCAAACCATTACCGTGTGTATCTATATGTAAAAAAAAATACAGTCCAGCAAAGAGTGAGATACTGGGGGAACATCCCCTGGATTATATCCTCTGTGTGTTCAGTCTGTTTTTGCGGAAGTTCCTGGCAATGAATGTTTGGCCTCTCTACGAATGCTTTGGATCTGGCTATCGATGAGCGTATTTTGCGCCGGTTATTCACCAGAACCATGAATTTGGCTGGAAACCAAACAAAAGCTTCCAGCCCCTTTTTCTGGATGTTATGCCTGCAATTTACTCATTCTTTTCCACATAGTTTCTGCCCTGAAGTAATTGAAAAGGGCAAACTTGTGCTTCTTATAATGTAGAGTCCATCTTTCTTGACGGTTGTTTTATCTGTTCCTTATCTTGATATCTTAGGAATCACATCAATAGGTGTCTTGGTCTGTCCCTTGGATTCAGTTTAGGACCAAAGTGCACGGGGCACTTTTTCCATTTCCCAGTCCTGCTTGTCCTCCAGAAGGTGTAGAACCCTCCTTCAAAAGCTGTTGGACAAAGGCCTCTAAAGATTAATCTTTCTCTGCATCTTCAGGGATTCCAACAAGCTCTTGGTTGGACCACAGGTCTCTGTTCTCTCTGTCCTCGGCTGTCTTTCAATTTGGAAATATCATTCTTGAGTAGCTTGATTTCTTTGTTGTGGGTATTTTGTTGTATTTCAACAGCTGTAATTTGACTTTCCACCTCAGTAATATGCTCTTGAAATGCATCAAACTTAAAGTCCAGCCCATATAACTGGCCAGTACTTTTGAATATGTGATTTTTTCTGAAGCTACACTTGATTGTTTGGCTTGGCCAAAGGATTGACTAAGGACTTTTTACATATGAGAAGAAAAACAGATAGTATTTAACGTAGTCATTTATCATGTTGAATGTAGCATTGAGGCTTTGTTGTGTTTGGTTGTATACATTAGGTCACTACCCAGAAGCACTCCTATGAGATATATACTGTATACATAGTGAAGTGGGTTTGGGTTTTGAGGTTGCAGGGACTGTGTGTGGTCAGCGGGTGGTGTGAAAAGTTGAGAATTCTGGGTGATAGGTATATACATTTCAGAGTCATTCTGGGTCACTGGACTTGTACCTTCTGCAGTTTTATGTTTATAAAATTATTTTTCGCTGCGCCCCATTTTTTCCCCTGATGTAGGGTAATCTAATTTGAGAAAAAAAGACTGGAAAAATATGCATTTTGCAGGCTGTGGTTAGTGTAATGCAGAAAAATAAAGAAAAAAATCCAAATCCATTCATATGCTTTTAGCAGTTGTGTCCGGAGTTTTGTAATTCAGTCCCTCAGGGCAAGCATTAGGTATATTATCTTCACGTCTAAGTCAAAGGATGCCAAATGACCACAGGACTACATTGTATAGCAATCAGTTCCCATCATAGATAAGAAAGTCAAACCGCGCTCTTGCTTCCTAACAGGATCTCGTAGTGGATCAACTCTTCCCTCTTGCAGCTGATGTGATGTGAAGGCACCCCTCCTCCACAGGTCCCGTCGCAGGATGGCTCCAAACGCGGGCAACAGCAGGGAATAAAACACAAAAGCGCACCGAGGGTCAAGATTTAATTAAAACATGTTAGTAGTAGTAACAATAAAAACTTACATATAAGGGTAAGTACATCCAGTATTAAGGTGCAGAGGAAACAGTCCTGGTGGTGTCCTGGGCATAAAGAGATGGTGCAGAGGCTTACAAGGTAGACCCACGTGCTGGGGCTGCCTGGCTCAGCACCATATAGTTCTTACTTCCGGGTTGCAGCTTCTCGCAGGACCCGTGAATAGTAGCCCACTTCAAATGCCGGTTTCCCAGAGAAACTCACTCCGGCGTGCCGAAGGGTCTCTGGTTGTTGATGGGACAGCTGGGGGTAGGTACACCTGTGGGCTGACTTCTAGCTGCACCGTAGGGCTTTCGCAACGCGTTTCACACAGTGTTGTGCTTCATCAGGCGATATTTTGGACACCTACGTGGGGGCCTTTTAAACAGTAATACTGGGTTCCCAATAGGGTAGAGAATTAGCCAATAGGAGTACATGCATAATAAATGCAATGCACTAACGAGGCTTAAAAGGTATTGTGAATGCAAACGGTATGCATTGAACCTTATATTAATAAAAACAAATAAATTTCATCAGCAATATATTAATAATTAAATAAAAGACACTGCAAAAAGCCACCCATGTAGGTAATAACCCATAATTGATCATGTAAAGGTATTACAGGATCACACTTGAATCACAAAGATACATGCAATAAATACATAAAAACACATTGTAAATGGGGGATAGAAAGGAAGGGAAAGAGGTGAAGGGTTTAAATAGATAGAGTGAAACAGATAAATGAGAGGAGAGAAAGAAGGATAATATAAAAAGAAAAAAGAGAGGGGGCGGGAAAGGGAGAGAAGGATGAGATAAACTAGCAGGGGGAAAAAAAAAAAAGGGTGAAGAAGAGGTAGAAAGAAAACAAAAGAAAAAGAAAGAGAGGAAAAAAGAAATGAAAAAGGGAGAAAGAAAAGGGGGGGAGGGAAGGGGAGGGGGGGGAAAGGGGAGGAAGGAGTGAGAGGGGGGGGGGGGAAGTCCCAGGGGTATAGGGATTAAGAACTAAAAATGGATCTCAATAATTTTAATAATGGATAAAAAATCTCATTAGTCTTAATGCAACAACTAATATCTGTTTATCTCAAAAAGGGTGTCAGTTCGATATAATCATTGAGACCTCCTGGGTATTTGGACTGTAGGGTAAAGATCCAAAATTGCTCACGTTTGGCAAGTTGTAGATCTCTATCTCCTGCCCTCACATTGCTTTTTATTATCTCAATACCCATATATTGTACACCCACTGTACTACAATTGTGTACTTCTTTAAAGTGAGTCAAAAGATGAGTTAGAGGTTTGGAGGTCCCTTCTAGTTTAGGGATATTAGTTATGTTACGTAAATGCTCCATAATGCGTAGTTTCAAATTTCGCTTTGTCCTGCCCACGTACTGCAGTCCGCAGCTACACTGCAGAATGTACACCACATACTGTGACAGACAATCAATAAAACTCGAAATTTTGAAAATAGTCCCTGTAACGTGGGATTTAAAGGTCTTACAGGTTAGCATTTCTGGGCAAATCTTGCACCTAGCGCATTTATGATTTCCCACGACTCCCAGTTGGTCCCTTAGATCTTTCTTGGGTTCTTTGTCTGTTCCCTTTAATAGACTAGGGGCAAGGATGGTTTTTAAAGTTTGTGCTTTTTTAAAAACAACGGGTGGTTTCGGGGCAAGGAATTTATTTAAAATTGGATCCATATGTAAAATGTGCCAATGTTTGGTCAAAATATTTTTTATGGAGTTATGGGAAGAATTAAATTGTGTCACAAAATATGGTGTCTCTTGTTTGTCTTTTTTATGGTTGACAGGGGGGGAATCGAGTGTGTGAATGTTATCGACTTCTAAGTCAGTGTTTTTACATCCTATGGTTTTGGCATGAATTTGTTTACTCTTTTTCTTTTTTAGTAGTAATGAATCCCTATTTTTATTCAGTGCTTTAAGGTAGGATTCGGATATTAATTCCTCCTGATAGCCCTTGTGTCTAAAGCGTTTAATCAGTATTTGTGACTGTTCCATATAGCTATCAACAGTTGCACAATTCCTCCTGATGCGGAGAAATTGGCTATACGGAATATTGTCAATGCACTTCTTTTGATGTCCGCTTTTGGGATGCAAATAGGAATTTACATTAGTGTCTTTAAAGAAAGTTTGGGTAAGAAGAGAGTCTCCCTTAATGGAGATTGATAGGTCCAGGAAGGTAGTATTGTCCTTTTGGACATTGCTAGTAAAGGTGAGATTAAAGTTGTTGTTATTTATTCTATCAACAAAGTTTTTAAATGACGTCTCATCGCCATCCCAGATAACTAGTATATCATCAATGTATCTCCTCCAGAGTTTTAACTGAGGAGGAGATACAGTGATACCCCATATATGCATCGACTCCCACCATCCCATGTAAAGATTGGCGAAGGAAGGTGCAAAGCGGGTCCCCATAGCAGTACCACAGTGTTGTACATAGTAGTCGTGCTGAAAAAGAAAATAATTGTGTTGCAAAATGAACTCTATGGAATCGTGAATAAAGTGACGCTGTATAGGTGGGAGTGTATCGTGAAGTGCTAGATAGAAATCTATAGCTTCTAATCCACCTTTGTGAGGTATTGATGTGTAAAGTGCCTGTACATCTAAAGTGGCTAGTAAATAGGTGTTCACCCAAGGAAAATCGTGAAGTAGAGTAAGAACCGAGGTAGTGTCTAATAAGTGTGAAGGTAATGTTGGCACAAGAGGTTGTAAAAAAAGTGTCTACATATTGGGAAAGGTTCGCTGTGAGAGAGTTAATACCCGATATAATAGGTCGCCCAGGAGGATCAGTGAGGGATTTGTGAATCTTGGGTAGGTGATAAAGGATAGGGATGGTGGGAGCAGCGCAAAATAGGTACTCGTATTCTGCCTTACTTAGCACACCAGATTGTCGTGCACTTACAAGTAGTAATTTAAGATCTTCCTGATATTGTTTGGTGGGATCTTTGGATAGTTTCCGATAGGAATTACTATCAGATAACAGCCGTAATGCCTCCCTACAGTAATCAGTCCTGTTTTGGAGGACAATGGCCCCGCCTTTATCTGCCTCACGTATAATGACATCTTGATTGTTTTTTAATTCTTGTAATACTAGTTTTTCTTGTGTAGTTAGGTTATTAGTGTATTTATGTTTCCCATGTTCAATTTGGCACAGTTCTCTAAAATCCTTCTCTACTAATTTATTGAAGATTTCTATATAATGACCACGAGAGTGATAGGGATAAAAGACTGATCGAGGTTTATAGTTCGTATGGTTCACTGGACATTTAGAATGAGCATCCATATATCCCTCATCTGCTAAGTTGGTGAGGTCAACCAACGCAGCTTGTTCTTCTATGGTAAAGCCCTCAATATTTGAACATATATCGAGGGATGCTGCTTCAACACTGTATGGAGCATTCGAAAAATGTCTACCCAGTGTGAGTTTTCGAGTGAATTTTTGAAGATCCACATACAGATCGAAATTCTTAGCTTCACATGTGGGGGCAAATGATAAACCTTTACTTAACAGCATCATAAGTGTATTATCTACAGTGATAGATGATAAATTGTAAATACCGTTGTTAATCAGTGTGATATTGTCTGGGTGGGTTTTTTGCAGGGTTGTAATGATTCCTCCTCTCCCCCTTGTTCCCCTTCTGAATTCTCCCTTTTTCTTGATGGTTGTTGTTTGGTCTCTGGTGGATGATTTGGATCCCAGGTTGGTATTGTTTGCCTGACTTGATTCAATCTGGCTAAAAAATCCTCATTTTGTGATTCTGGCAATGTTCCTAAGACCTCATATTTATTAGTCACTGGGATTGGGTTCTCTTTGATATCTTTAATGTTTGGTTGCTGTTGTGTCACTGTACTCCTTGAGTTCCTAGGGGGTTCTCTAGGGTTGTGATCACGTGTGTAGTGATACTTCTGGTAATGTTTATTATTTTTTGATTTTTGATATTTCCAATGACTAGGGTGTCCCGTGGGGTGACCCCATGGGGGTTTATATGAAGTGCTGTCTCTATGATGTTGAGGCGTGTGTCTATAATGTTGGTCGTGATGAGGAAAGAAGTGTGGATTGTGTTGATAATAATTGGGGTCTCTGGGTGTTCTGGGTGGTTGTGGATGATATTTGTGAGATTTATGTGGGTTGTTACTTACATGGTCTAAATTGGGAGTAGGAACGGGCGTCTTGGGATTATGTGAAGCATCTACTCCTTCCTGTTGTTTCTTGTCTCTCGAGTTATCCCATGATCTCTGTTGGTTTAGAGAATAGTCAAGTTTATCCCTAAGAAATTTCCTATTTTTGGATGCCAATATTTGATTTTCAAATTTCTTCAATTTAGAACACATGTCTTCTGTAAGTTTGGGTAATTGATCTAAGCAAGACATTGATAGAATCTCATTTTTGAGATGCCAAAACCATATGCCAAAACCATAGGATGTAAAAACACTGACTTAGAAGTCGATAACATTCACACACTCGATTCCCCCCCTGTCAACCATAAAAAAGACAAACAAGAGACACTATATTTTGTGACACAATTTAATTCTTCCCATAACTCCATAAAAAATATTTTGACCAAACATTGGCACATTTTACATATGGATCCAATTTTAAATAAATTCCTTGCCCCGAAACCACCCGTTGTTTTTAAAAAAGCACAAACTTTAAAAACCATCCTTGCCCCTAGTCTATTAAAGGGAACAGACAAAGAACCCAAGAAAGATCTAAGGGACCAACTGGGAGTCGTGGGAAATCATAAATGCGCTAGGTGCAAGATTTGCCCAAAAATGCTAACCTGTAAGACCTTTAAATCCCACGTTACAGGGACTATTTTCAAAATTTCGAGTTTTATTGATTGTCTGTCACAGTATGTGGTGTACATTCTGCAGTGTAGCTGCGGACTGCAGTACGTGGGCAGGACAAAGCGAAATTTGAAACTACGCATTATGGAGCATTTACGTAACATAACTAATATCCCTAAACTAGAAGGGACCTCCAAACCTCTAACTCATCTTTTGACTCACTTTAAAGAAGTACACAATTGTAGTACAGTGGGTGTACAATATATGGGTATTGAGATAATAAAAAGCAATGTGAGGGCAGGAGATAGAGATCTACAACTTGCCAAACGTGAGCAATTTTGGATCTTTACCCTACAGTCCAAATACCCAGGAGGTCTCAATGATTATATCGAACTGACACCCTTTTTGAGATAAACAGATATTAGTTGTTGCATTAAGACTAATGAGATTTTTTATCCATTATTAAAATTATTGAGATCCATTTTTAGTTCTTAATCCCTATACCCCTGGGACTTCCCCCCCCCCCCCCTCTCACTCCTTCCTCCCCTTTCCCCCCCCTCCCCTTCCCTCCCCCCCTTTTCTTTCTCCCTTTTTCATTTCTTTTTTCCTCTCTTTCTTTTTCTTTTGTTTTCTTTCTACCTCTTCTTCACCCTTTTTTTTTTTCCCCTGCTAGTTTATCTCATCCTTCTCTCCCTTTCCCGCCCCCTCTCTTTTTTCTTTTTATATTATCCTTCTTTCTCTCCTCTCATTTATCTGTTTCACTCTATCTATTTAAACCCTTCACCTCTTTCCCTTCCTTTCTATCCCCCATTTACAATGTGTTTTTATGTATTTATTGCATGTATCTTTGTGATTCAAGTGTGATCCTGTAATACCTTTACATGATCAATTATGGGTTATTACCTACATGGGTGGCTTTTTGCAGTGTCTTTTATTTAATTATTAATATATTGCTGATGAAATTTATTTGTTTTTATTAATATAAGGTTCAATGCATACCGTTTGCATTCACAATACCTTTTAAGCCTCGTTAGTGCATTGCATTTATTATGCATGTACTCCTATTGGCTAATTCTCTACCCTATTGGGAACCCAGTATTACTGTTTAAAAGGCCCCCACGTAGGTGTCCAAAATATCGCCTGATGAAGCACAACACTGTGTGAAACGCGTTGCGAAAGCCCTACGGTGCAGCTAGAAGTCAGCCCACAGGTGTACCTACCCCCAGCTGTCCCATCAACAACCAGAAACCCTTCGGCACGCCGGAGTGAGTTTCTCTACTATTCACGGGTCCTGCGAGAAGCTGCAACCCGGAAGTAAGAACTATATGGTGCTGAGCCAGGCAGCCCCAGCACGTGGGTCTACCTTGTAAGCCTCTGCACCATCTCTTTATGCCCAGGACACCACCAGGACTGTTTCCTCTGCACCTTAATACTGGATGTACTTACCCTTATATGTAAGTTTTTATTGTTACTACTACTAACATGTTTTAATTAAATCTTGACCCTCGGTGCGCTTTTGTGTTTTATTCCCTGCAGTTCCCATCATAGTCCATGTATTGTGAGGGGGAGGAAAGGGAAAAAGGAAGAGAGTGTGGGGTGGAAGGAAAGAGGGAGCGAGTGTGGGTTGGAAAGAGAGAGGGAGCGAGTGTGGGGTGGAAGGAGAGATTTAGAGGGGAGAAGGAGAGAGTGAGTGTGGGGGGAAAGGATAGAGTGAGAGAGCATTAGAGAGAGTGTGTGTGTATGGGGGGGGAGGATAGAGTGAGAGAGTGTGTGTGTGTGTGTGTTGGGGGGGGGGAGAAAGAGAGTGTGAAAGAGTGTGGGGGGGAAGGAGGGTGGGTGAGAGAGTGTATAGGGTGGGAGAGGAAGAAAGAGTCCGTCCCAAGTGCTATACTGTATATACATCCCCAAATAAACACTCCTTTATACAACATGTGGAGATACACATGTATACAAAAAGGAGCCCATCTGGGATATATGTGAATATGGGTATGCAGAGTATATTTAAATGACTTAAATGTGGTTGTACTAAATCCACATTAAATCTGATTTCTGAAGTGAGAACATCAACTAATTATTTTGTACTTGGATACTTTTAACAGCATTTTCAGACAAATTCATACTCATAAAGTGTCTATTTCCCACTTTAGGTAGCAGCTATTTTACACAGTTTTGCAGTCATTGTAAAGAGTCTTTGATACTGAGAAAGTGTGTTATTCAGCCTGCACCCATCTCTTGTGTAAAAGCTCTAATTGAGTTTGACAAAGCTGTTGGGGCATCAATTTAGACCATAAAATACAATTAAGAGTTATTGTTGAGATTATTGAACATGATCCTGGACAAGCGGAATCGCTTATGCAGATAAGGGTAGCACCCAAGGACTTCCAATTACAAAGGGGTGAGAAAGATTATGCTCTGGAGAGGAATTTGCATGATGGAATTTGCATGACTAGCCATGACCTATATTTACTAGACATAAGATAAGACATACGTTTAACAGTTAACAAACAGATGATTTATCCATTTAGCCTTGTTCTATTCCATTTGCTTATTTTTGTTTATTTCAGAACAAAGAAACGACCATATGTTGGAGTGTTTCAGTTTATGATTTTGTTTTTAGAATGTCTAAACAACAGTCCTGCTTATCTCGCACATAAACAGTCTGTATACAGCACAACATAGTACTGTTATCAGCTTTCTTAAACACGTGGTCCTCTTTAAAGTGACTACTGTATCTCACAATTTAGTTCAAGTTTAAAGTCCAAGCCAAGTTGATTGAGTTTGCATTGTAATGGGACCGTCTTTCCTTCCAAACATGACATTTCTTCAATGGTCCAATGTCCATCATCTTGTTGTGCCCTGAAAAAAGTATAAACAATTTAACAAAGGAGGGAGAAGAAGTAGGTGGTATGATACCTTTTATCGGACCACTTGTTAGGGCAAAGTGGTTCACTTGGGCACTCCCTCCTCCTGTTGTTGCCGGGATCCAAATTCTGCCCGACCGGAGGGGGAAGCAGGAGGTTGGAGTGCAGCGTACCAGGACCGGCAGGTCCGCTTTTCACCCAAAGGTGTGTGTTTTTTCTGAGAGGGGGGTCATACCGTCTCTGGAACGACCCTCCTCCAGTAGCATCGCGTTGCCATGGCAACGTGACATCACATGCCGCTGTGATGTCATGACGCTGCCAGAGGAGGGCCGCTCTTCAAGGTAAGTACCCTTACGTTTTCCCACAGGAGGGGCCCCACTGCCAGCGTGCCGCCTTGCGCCCCGCAAAAAATAAGGCTGATCCTGAATTACCACCTACTTCCTCTCCATCCTCTGTTACTACATGGGAGAAAGGACCAACACGGCTACCCACCCTTCTTTGCCTAAACAATTTAATACATTGATTTATACTTTTTTGAGGTTACAACCGGCTGAGTTATTTTTCTATAAACTATTGGCTACGAGGGGGAAGATCCTCAGAAGTCTGTTAAATATGTTATTGCTATGGTACCACCATTCATCGTATCGATACCCGAAGTGCATATCCACAAAGTTGATTAGCATCGATAAATTTTACCGGGCGGCTGGCTTAAAATCATATGCTAATGAGCCGTTACCCTAACATCGCATATCCACAAACCTCCGTGGATGTCAGCGCAGGGAAATAACGCTACGATAATTAGGTCATCCCAAAACCTGCCGAGACGCACATCATTATCATAGCGTTATTTCTGGGAATAGCCTACAGGCAATGTAATGACTATACTGTAGGACTTAACCCTTTCATTACAAAAGTTTCGTGTCATAGAAAGATATATATTAGGGATCATATAGAAATGCCTGAAACACATCATAAACTATAATGTGGTTTATAATTATTAAAGTAAATGTAGGATATATTTGTGTGACCTAATATGTATTTACTCTAATCATGACTGTATTAAGTATGGGTGTACAGTACTGTCATATCAGTCCATACATACCTCTAGAATAATAATTAACTTTTAATAATGTACAATTAAAATAAATTAAGGAAGGACACTAAGTGAAAAAAAGTGTAAACATGTTAAGTTATCCATATTAGAACAATAATTGCATTAGCTTTAGGCAAGGTCCATGACCAATGCGTCTTTACCGCATGCGTTACTAACGTGCATTAAAGTTTGGCCAATGCACACATGCAGTGTATTGGTTAAAGCGTCTCTGCGCCATTATTGGCGCTGCTACTTTTACGAACGGACGTTATTTTTGCATCTCATTAGCTTTGAGGATACCCGTTAAACTGAGGGAAAATAACATCCGTTACCTATTTCGGTAACCTGTCATTATTAGCACAAATTTAACTGAATTCTGAGGATTTACCCCAAGGATGTTGCACCTACCTTGGAAATGATCCTTTTTGAATGGGATATTTTCTGTTTGATATTTTTGCGTGGCCCAGTCTGATTTTGCTTTTCATTCTTTAAATGGGACATGTACAGCATCAATGAGCGCATCTCACTGCAGGACACAGCACTAGTTTTCTCAGCATCCCCCCAGACCTTTCAGACTAGAAAGGTTCAAGTAAAATATTCAAAGCCTAGAGAGATTCAAAACATTTTTTACATTTTTCTGGCAAAACTCAGATCTTCACAGTGTGGAAATATTTTTTGAAAAAAAAAAACACATTCACAAAAACAATTACAATGTGGAACACTGTTGGGGGAACACAGAAAGCGCAAGAACTCGTCTTGGGTGTAATGGATGTAGAAACAGGAATCAAAGGGATGGATGATGTTGAAATTCTCCAATGATAAAGAGAAAAAGGAGAAATGTAGCGCAACACAAGTTAATAAAACAATAATAGAGCCAAAGAGCTCAGATGCACTTACATGCTCACGAATAAAAACAAGCAGATTGACCACTCTGGGTCCTGTAGTATGAGTTGCCGCGGTGCTGTTTGGTAGAGGGGATGGCGTCTGACGTCACAGGTCTTTCTCCGCCTATCAGTAACTGCTGTTGCGAGTAATGGGAGCTCGATGCCTAATGCTGGATCTGACAGCTGGAGGGGGGTGGGGGGGTGACTGTAACACACTCCGCCGGTGGAGTGTGTTACAGTCACCCCCCCCCCCCCTTCCAGCAGTCGGATCCAGTGCGGTGCTTGTGTCTGTGTGATGGCCCCGCCCCCTACGTCATGGCTGCGCCCCCTGACCCATGTTGGCCACGCCCCCCTCGCCGGAAAAAGTTTACTGCAGACCACAGATCACGGTGCAGTGACTTGCACGCGCCGCCGGCAAGCAAGGCTGCCGTTCAGACGCGTGCAGCAGGGCCTTAGCCTAAGAGATAATGACGAAAGACAGGGTTGCACACCTGTCTGATATATGCTCACAAGTGCTATTTTTATTTACTGTAGACTACTATGAAGGCTTTTTGTCACTTTTTTTACCCACCACAACTTACCTAAATATGTGAGAATACGTGGGGAAAATTCTCCACTGGTGCCTTTTCCTGAATTAATTAGCACTGATATGTTTGCCAAAATATTTCCTGATTTATATATTTTTTAGTTCCTTCACAAAGGAAACCAGGCTACATTCTCACATCCCTAACCAAGTCAAGTTGCCGCAGCTGCCGCAGCTGTGACGTTAATATCACGAACCGATCCATGCCACCGTGTCTCCGGGTCAATCTTGTAGAAGTGATGGGATTAAAAGTTTAGGTTACGAAATCTCTCTTCTAACATAATTTCTGAATTTTTGAATTGAATTAGGATTCGTTCATTCTACCTCTTTCCTAAATGCCTGGAGCTTGACAAATCATTAATGACAAGGTAGATACCAATTCAATTACATGCAATGTTTTGATCCAGAAATGTGACATTAATGACTGATCCCATGATGAGAAACAACAACCTCACTATGAATTGCTGTGAGAGGAGAAGGAAACATTGTGACTGTGATAATGTGCCAAGAATTTTCTGTTGCTGGACAAAACATGTTGGTGACAGTATTCATGGCAGAAGAGACAGAAGAGAAGTATTGGGGCCTTTACCACCATAAAGGCTGCAGAAGTGTGGATTGGGCACAGACAGCCCTTCCTCCTCTGGGTAATCAGAAACATCTTGAACAGACAATAGGGAGTAGGTCTATCTGGAGCAAGTCTAGCTACTGTATGCGTGGGGGACCACTGACCAGATAATCATGAGGGGTCTTCTGCATGCATCCAGGTGTGGATAGTGGGCAAGGATAACCATGAGAAAGGTCCATAAAGGGCAGTGGCTATTTGCACTCAAGTATAAATAGCTGCTTGGCTATTCGCACTCGAGTGTAAATACCATTTTTTTTTTTTAAATCATCCGAGCCAACAATTGAACCCTGGTTTGCTCAGTTCATGGGCAGCAGCAATACCACTCAGCTATAATACTTAAATGCCTTTATTCACTAAAAAGCATCAGCAGGTATTATAGCTGAGTGGTATTGTTGCTGCCCATGAACTGAGCAGACCAGGGTTCAATTCTTGGCTCGGATGATTTTTAATTTTTTTTATTTACACTCGAGTGCAAATAGCCAGCTGGCTATTTAAACTCGAGTGCGAATAGCCAAGCGGCTATTTACACCCGATTGTGAATATCCACTGCCTCCATAAAGTCCAGGACAATGACAGTGTCAGCACAATTTTCAGAGAAAGCAATTACCTCGCTGTTCCTGACTCCGATTGCTGTACACATCTTCAACATCCCTTGTCAAGAAAGATTTTGAGACGTCCTCCACCGTAGCAGAGCAATGCCAACCCTGCGGACTCTTCATCAAGCCTCTCCAACTATGGCAGCCAAGTCACTATGGATGTAGATACGGCAAGGGTGAAGTCCATGAAGGGTTTCCCTGGGGGGCTCTCGGAACCCCAGACCAGCACAACCAGCAGCAGCACCTCAGCAGATCCCATCTCAATCAAGCGTCACAGAGTAAAGCCATCCACCGTCCAGCATTTGCATCATTTACACTTAAAACTAAAGTGATATTGTTGGTAATATATTTTTTTGCCTTCTATGTAACTAAATACTAAACATGTTTCAGGCATATTCATGGGATTTGCATGATTTTGACACCTGCAGTATTTTGCTATGCAAATGCCTTACTTAGTGTTTTTTCAACCTCTGTTCTGCAGAACTCTGGGGTTTCTGCTGGAAAAAAAAATTGGTAAATTAATATTTTATTCTTTAATAATTTTATTCTTGCCATATTGTTATGATGAGAATTCAAAAAGTGTATTAAATAATGTGAGGTAGTAAAATATATATATATACTGTATATAATTTTTTTTTTAAATAGGATCTACAGTGCCACAGCCAATAGTATTTTTACATATAGTAAATGATAAGTGGGCTGGGGTTACATTAAATTGTTTCCGTGGAGTCACAATACATTTTTAAAGGGAGTCACGGTGCTTAATAGGATGGAATTGTGCCTTAGCTGAGAGCAACTGATAAAATAAATGGCTATAAAAGTAGCAGCTTATAATAACACTTATGATTTAACCCCGTCACTGCCAAAGGGGCCAGCAAAAAGTGCATCATAAGTTTGGAAGAATGTGCTTGGTGATTTTAACTCTGTTTGTTATATAAATGCACCATTAAATGTGCAAAAAACATTTAACGACATATATTTGCCGTGCAGTAAACGCCTGTTTCCTAATTTAAGGTATGTTTCTTACACCAGAAAAACAATCAATGTCACAGAATACTGTACATAGGTGTAGTATGTGTTAGTACATTCATTGTGAAAAAAAATAGTTTTACACTCTCTTCTACCCCACCTTGAGGTGGCTCTGCACACAATTGGCTCATAATTCATATAACTGAAGATACTGGCCATATCATCTAATGAAAAACCGCAAGACACATGCAGAGACACACTGAACAAGACCGAAAAAAAATCACTGATAGCAAGTGTAGCAGGGTAGTACTCCGCACCTCTAGAGGGAGCTGAACTCTTAAAGCTGCAGTTAAGTCTTTTTTTTTTTTATTTATTTTTTTACTTCAATAGTTTCATGTGGGCAATCTCTAATTACCTAAAGAACTGCATAGCTGCCGGTCAATTCGTTCTCCGTCTATTGATCGGCAAAGTTTGGCGACATCTTTAAATATGGGGAATGTAAATCGTTGCTATAGGAACAAGCATGCTTGTTAAAATAGAATACAAGAAAATTGGTCTTTCAAAGTTGTTGTTTTTTAAACAGAATAATGCTAAAAGTATTTTTTCTTACTACAGAACTGATTTATTAAAAAAAACACACATGCAGGATATTGACTGAACTGCAGCTTTAAGTGGAGGTGCGGCAGCCATGTTGGCACTCCCAAAGGGCTAGAGAGAGGATATCCCAAGGAGGAACAGGATATACTCTGGAGACTGGGGAGACCGCGGAGGAGAAGGTTGTTTCTGGCAGGCCAGTTAGGCTGCCCAGGACTAGGCCAGAGAACCCCGTAGGCCCGAATTAGGCCCTGAGCCACCCGAGCTGAGTACTGTAGGGACGGCCATACCTCAGGGACATTCCTGGTAGCCGAGTACCAGCGAAGCAACAAAACAGGACGAATCGCCAAGGAGGATTCCCCAGGCTAAGGAATACTACCGCGCGGCTGCTAAGCAGTGAGCGTAATATTGTTGGGAGGCCCCGCTACGTGGGATCATGGATGCAGCTCCTGCTATCTAAGGGTGGATTCCCTGGCTACACCATTGTAACCATAAAGGTACCCACGTGCACCACCACATACACCAGGGAGGGTAACGCTGCCCTCACATACATTCGGGGCTGCCTTGCTGGACACCTAGCCGGCTCAGGTGCCCAAGGGAACGGGAATTTGGGTATATCATGGTCTGTGTATACTGTTCCAATTGTTTTGCTGTATGTGTATCAGGAGGGACCTGCTGGTAAAAAGTATTGCTTATCACTGCTGTGTGTTGTGGTTATTTGATGTATATGTTACCGTGAGGAGCCATCCAGCCTACGCTGAGATCTCCACGGGTGGAGGCACTGCACCCCACACTCCCAAACTCCCTATGAGCGGAGGCCCAGGCTTTCTGTGAGCCTGCAGGTTAGCACCATAACATACGTAGCATGCAAATCTCCCTTAGGGGGAGACGGGGGCGGTGTTACACAAGTATCAATGGATGGTAACCTACAGTATCGAATAAATCAATAAAGAAATTAAAATGGGATGGAGCGCATTTGGAAAAAAAACAAGCCATTCTTTCCAGGGGACCTTTCACTGAGCCTCAAGAGGAAAGTGTTTAACTAGTGTATTTTGCCTTTGCTCACGTATGGATGTGAAACTTGGACCCAAAATGCGAAGATAATTCAGAAGCTTCAGACATCTCAAAAAAGTATGGGCAAATGTACAGGTTGCTGGGTATTACCAGAAGAGACATGAATAGGATGCATGTGTCTGTAGGCACACAAACATCTTCTGTGACATCATTGGAAGGGAGAAGAAATTATAATGGCAGTGGCCCAGACATATCGCGAGAAGAAATTACCATCATTGGATGAAGATATTACTCGACTAGATTCCAAGGGATATAAAAAAAATGACGATTAATAGTCAAACAGGAGGATGAAATTACAAAATGTGTTGGAGCAACATGGAGACCACATTTTTTATTAAATCTAGAATCGCTTGCATCACTAAATACGTTGTTTATGTGCTCAAGTGTCCCTGAGGTCTGGCCTATGTGGGTTAGACCTCCAGGGAACCACATACCAGATTCATAGAACACCATTTCTAAATTCATTCAGGCACGGATAAATTGACTCTCGTGCAACACTGTAAAACATTTTGACATTCAGTTTCATCTTTATGCCCCATGGGCATAGAACATGTTAGACCATTATGGAGGGTGGCAATAGAGATAAGTTATTGCTAGAAAGACAATGCTTTTTGGTTCTTCACTCTTGACACTCTTTCCCCTAAGGGTCTCAATGATGAGCTTGAGCTTCACTGCTTTCTGCATAACAGATTAAATCTTCCCAATCTGGTACTGTAATATACCCTAAACTAGATTCCAACATTCAGGCTTATTTAATGATATTGATGTTTTGTATATGGTGATCGCTTGAAGATTGTAATACAGACTTTAGCATGTTTTATCTTTATAACTATATCTCAGTTGTAATTTCATGTATGTACAGTCTGTTGTTCTTTTTTACTACATATATTCAGTTAGGTCCGGAAATAATTGGACACTGACACAATTTTCATCATTTTGGCTCTGTACGCCACCCCAATGGATTTGAAATGAAACAACTGAGATGCAATAGAAGTGCGGACTTTCAGCTTTAATTCAAGGGTTGAACAAAAATATTGTACGAAACGTTTAGGAATTGCAACCATTTTCATACACAGTCCCCTTATTTCAGGGGCTCAAATGTAATTGGACAAATTAACACAATCATAAATAAAATGTTCATTTTTTATACTTTGTCGAGAATCCTTTGCAGGCAATGACTGCTTGAAGTCTGGAATGCATAGACATCACCAAACGCTGGGTTTCCTGCTTTGTGATGCTTTGCCAGGCCTTTACTGCAGCTGTCTTCAGTTGTTGTTTGTTCGTGGGTCATTTTGCCTTAAGTTTTGTCTTCAGCAAGTGAAATGCATGCTCAATTAGGTTGAGATCAGGTGATTGACTCGGCCATTGCAGAATATTCTACTTCTTTGCCTTAAAAAAACTCCTGGGTCGCTTTTGCAGCATGTTTTGGCTCATTGTCCACCTGTAAAGTGAAGCGCCGTCCAATCAACTTCGCTGAATTTGGCTGAATCTGAGCAGACAATATATCCCTATACACTTTAGAATTAATCTGGCTGCTTCTGTCTTCTGTGACATCATCAATAAACACTAGTGACCCAGTGCCATTGTAAGCCATGCATGCCCATGCCATCACACTGCCTCCACCGTGTTTCGGATCATGAGCCGTTCCAAGCCTTCTCCATACTTTTTTCTTCCCGTCATTCTGGTACAGGTTGATCTTAGTTTCATCTGTGCAAAGAATGCTGTTCCAGAACTGGGCTGGCTTTTTTAGATATTGTTTGGCAAAGTCTAATCTGGCCATTCAATTCTTTAGCCTTATGAATGGTTTGCACCTTGTGGTGAACCCTCTGTATTTGCTCTCATGAAGTCTTCTCTTTATGGTAGACTTGGATAATGATATGTCTACCTCCTGGAGAGTGTTCTTCACTTGGCTGGATGTTGTGAAGGGATTTTTCTTTACCATGGAAAGGATCCTATGATCATCCACCACTGTTGTCTTCCGTGGACGTCCCGGCCTTTTTGTGTTGCAGAGCTCACTAGTGCGTTCTTTTTTTCTCAGAATGTACCAAACTGTTGATTTGGCCACTCCTAATGTTTCTGCTATCTCTCTGATGGATTTTCTTTTTTTTTTTTTGCAGCCTAAGGATGCCCTGTTTCACTTGCATTGAGAACTCTTTTGACCGCATGTTGTGGGTTCATAGCAACAGCTTCCAAATGCGAATGCCACACCTGGAATAAACTCCAGACTTTTTACCTGCTTAATTGATGATGAAATAACGAAGGAATAACCCACACCTGTCCATGAAACAGCTTTTGAGTCAATTGTCCAATTACTTTTGGTCCCTTGAAGAAGAGGGGGCTACATATTAAAGAGATGTAATTCCTAAACCCTTCTTCCAATTTGGATGTGAATACCCTCACGTTAAAGCTGATATAGTGCATTTTAAGCCCATATTCATTATTTAACTGTAACTTGAATTTGTTTTGGTACACAGCCGAAATAACAAAACTTGTATCAGTGTCCAATTATTTCCGGACCTAACTGTAAGTCTGGCTGGTAACACCTTATTGTTAAGTTTTGTCTGACGTGTACTTTTGTAATGTGCCCCAGCACCCACTGTGGACTGTCTGATGCTGTCCGTGTAGACGGAGTTCGGTCACGTATATGGATGCAGAACTGCAGGAGATGTGTGGCCTGATATTTTTTAGAACATAGGGAACCCCGAATTATGTCATTGATGCAACTAGGGGAATAGTTAAAGGTTTAAGGGAAATCAGGTCAATGCTCTGCTTATTTGTATTTGTTTGAATTATATCTTCCCCTGTTTCCCTTGACATAAAAAGGAAGGAGCTCTCATGAGATTGGAATTACTGCCACGTGTGCACACAGGGACATAGATAAAGCAGTCTATGTGGCATTGTAGGAGATGTGTGCAGAGTTAGTTTTTTTAGAACAGGAGACATTTTAAGAGAAAACAAAACAGGATTTTATTCGCCACAACTTTCTGAATATAAATAGCTTTCACCAGCAAAAATAGGGTTACAGGGAAACAAAACCACCTAGCTCCTCTAGGGAGCGCTGACTAAGGCTAGGCCCCGCTGCCTGCGCTGCACGCGTGCCTGCCAGGCTGGCGGTGCATGCAGCCAAGTCCCGTGGTCTGCAGTGAGCTGCAGGGTGAAAGACAGGGGGGCGTGACGGGGGAGTGATGGGAGTGTCGTCACCTGGCAGGATCACCCCCATTGGCTGAACCACCGGGGGGCGTGGCCTTGCGCTCGAGTCCTGATCTCAATTCCCTCGAGAGCAGGAGAAACTGTCAGCGCAGTGCGGCGGCCCCCCCTCGCAGCGGGCCCGGCCCCGTTGTGGGCCGGCTCTTGTCCCTGCAGCGTCCGCCACAGCGGGCACTGCAGTAGCCAGCGGGGACCTGGCCTTAACAGCATAGACCCTGTCTACGGGTTTGGGCTAAGCCCCTTACCAACAACAAATATATATCACGGAGTGAAGGTCAGTTACCTTCGGCTGGGGTTGGGGTCTGGAAGTCTTTGTGCAGGCTTCTCTCCACAGCAGTCCAGTGTGTGTGTGGGGAACCAGAGACACACAGCTCCCCTGTGATCCCTTCAGCAGTCCAGGTCATCTCCCTGGACTAGAGATTCTCTCTCCACTTTTTAAAGGAGCAGCCAGCTGAGAAGGTTAATTTGCACAATCTGCTCTGATTTAATCTGCTCAGTGCTGGACTCCAGTGCTCTACACAGGTTTTCCAGTAAAACTACTTAAACAGAGAAGGCACTTTGTTACAGTCATACTAAGAATGGTTGAGAGCACTCACGTGGACTTGTATAAAGGTGCATTGATAATAAAAAAAGGCCACAACGGCGATATCAAATAAGGAATTTTTTAGATACCTCCAGATCAGAGACTTCTATAATAAAACACCAATTAGACCCGCAAGAACAAATTTTGAGCAGCTGTGTTCCAGGGGTACGGACACAAGGGCACTAACATCTAGAATGTACAGGGAAGTGATCTGTCCAGAGACCCCCAAGGACCACCGACTCACATACATTAGACAGTGGGAAGCGGACTTAGGCGAGACGTTAGAGGACGAGGAATGGGACAAGATCATACAGGTAGCGGCGAAAAGCTCAATATGCACCACATTAAAGGAGAACGCATTTAAAGTCCTTATGCGCTGGTACTACACCCCGTTAAGGTTAGCTAAATTTGTTAGGGGCCACTCCCCTCTCTGCCCAAAGCTGTGTGGGGAGGTGGCAGACTTGCAACATATGCTGTGGTCCTGCAGCAGAGTGGTCCCGATTTGGGAACAAATTAGAGATTGGCTACAGAGGATTCTCGGCTTAGAGATCCCCCTGGACCCGTGGCTGTTCCTACTGGGCAGGCGGATCCAGGGTATATCAAAGGCGTCGCATAAATTGATCGCGCATTTGGCAACCGCCACAAGATGCGAGATCGCAGCATTATGGAAGCAACAGGAAATACCAATCATCCCCACAATTAGAAATCGGATTTGGCATGTCTGCCGGATGGAACAATTAACGAGTCTAGTTAATGACACCGGCGAAAACTTTCTAAAAGTCTGGACACCATGGCTGGCTCAGACAGACATCCCAGGGGTAAGTGCCACAGTAATCTTCCAATGATAGCAACAAATGCGTTGTCCTTTGAGGGCAGTGAGACATGACAGCACATAGCGACGGACAAGTAGACAGACACTGGACGACGGTCCCGACCACACTTAAGGGAGAGATATGGCGGACTCAAGCTAAAACAGTGGGAAGGAGATCCCACAGGAACCCAAGACGGATCCAAAGAAGCCTCAGCGGTCGACACCGTTCTTCTCACAACGATGCCTTAAGCCCTCCCCCCCCCCCCCCTCCCCTCCTTCCCCTTCCCCCCAGGTCCTATGTCATGTATGTCTGGTGTGTCGCGTCTTTTGTGTTAGGTAGCTCCCTCTGTTTGTCATGTTTAATATAGTGTCCCGTGTTCTAGTAAGGGGATAAAAAAAATGGTGTACTATACAACGGGTTGTGATATTCTGTATGCTTGAAAACACCAATAAAAAATTGAAGTTGGAAAAAAAAATGGTCGACGTTTCAGTCCCAATCTCCAGACATCTTGAGAAAGGTTCAGGTTGGGACCAAAATGTGTATGTTGTCTTCTTTTATTGATTTAAAAAAAAGTATATTTTTGTACAAATAGGATTGCACCGCTGTGAAAATGTTCAAATTGCATAATCTTTAACCAGCTACCTGTGGCTGTGACCAATGTGAACCCTGTCAAAGATTTTACTCTAGTAATAAAATATAAACGAATGCACATAAGTGCAGAATTTGGGTGTCTCTCTATCTCTCCAGCATCAAGCAAAACCAATATTTTAGGGTCTGGATAGAAGTAGATTAGATTAGATTGTAAGCTCTTCAGAGCAGGGACTTCTTTTCCTAAATGTTACTTTTATGTCTGAAGCACTTCTTCCCATTGTGTTATTTGTATTGTATTTGCTATTTATATGATTGTCACATGTATTACTGCTGTGAAGCACTATGTACATTAATGGCGCTATATAAATAAAGACATACATACATACATAAATACATACATATAAGTAACGCCACCTTTATGAACGACAAACTGTACCTAACATGAGGTTATTGGCAGATAACACAATGTTGCATTACAATAAAGTGATGTTAAACCTATACATAAGCGTTAAAAAAATGCATGTTATTTTTGCATGTAATAAGATTTGTGGATATGCATTAAACTCAGGGAGAATACAATTATGAGCCCTGACTTAATTGAGCTCTATACTGTAGATATGGCTCAATGAATCCTCCCTCTCCCATTCTGGCTGCTCTAGGTGTAAATATGCAAATGAACACATTAAAGGGACAATCCCTCCTAGGACCAACATGAATGAATTCCAGTGACATGTTTAAGGGGTCTCATCTTTGTAATTGATATCTTTTTTTACCAAAATCTGACAAGTATTTTTGAAAGTTTGATTCCCTGTGTGATCAGCAAGTGCTTGTACAGCCAGAGCCCCCCCCCCCCCCCCCCCAACTTATCTTTATTGGATCTCTGATAAGGCCAGGGGGCGATAAGGGGCAAGAAAACACTTGTTTGACAAAAACTTCCCCATTCAGAGGCCCCTAAGAAATTCGACTGACCGACTATGTGGGATTGCACCTGCAAATAGTGTTAAGCTTTAGCTCATACCACGACCTGTTCCACCAGGAGTGCAGGAAGTATTTGTTTGTGTGGCAGTGCTGTACATACGAAATCAGTAACGTATATACATTACTATGTAATAACCTACACTCCTAGCTCCAGACCCCATGTATTTCCCCCATTCCAGTGACTGTGCTAATATATCTAGGCCCACGTGTGACATTTCTTTACGATCTCTCTTTGCAGGGATTTCCCTATTGCTTCAGTCATTTTCTTCAAGCATCTAAAATACTTCAGAACAGATTTGCTGGAATTCTGAAAATGTGTTATTATCTGGGTCTTTCCGCACACTCAACTGAGGGAAGCAAGACACCCAAATAGTGTATGTTTGACAGAAGACATTGTGGAATCTGCACTATAATTAAATCCTCTGCTGACAATATATTTAATCTCAAAGGTTTAATTATAGGAGGGAATTCACTGCTGATTCTCATTCAGGTTTATGTCTGTTTCTCATGCATGCGATGCTTGGACATGAAGCTTTTCCATTTTAATTAGTTTTTGACCTCCACATTTAAATTATTTATTATTACGATAATTTATTTATATGGTAACAAAACCAACATATTCAGCAATAATGTACAGTGAGTGAGAGATAACATATTAACTTGCAAACAGTATTTCATTTGACACTAACACGTACTGTTACATTGTTTCCCGTCTGCCACATTTCTCACTTATGTAAATAACTTCTTAGCTCACCCAGTTTCATCCATGTACTTATGACAACTGTGGGTGCACCATCTGAAAACATTTAGACATTATGTTATTAAAGTAAACAAAGATAAGAAACGCGTTAACCACTCATCTGGCAGGGTAGAGGTTGATCAACTTTCTTGCGTTAGACACACATCTGTGTCTAATGCAGGGAGGAATTTGGTAGATCCGTTCTTAATATGTCTTTTTCATAAACAATGTCTCATACTTAGGGTGTCCAGATTTGCAAATGTAAGAACCGGGACACATTAAAAAAAATGAACCAACTGCTCCCCCCCCCCCCCCCATACACACACACCTTCTTTCTCTGTCACTCTCCCCCTCTTTCTAGCTCCACTTTTTATTGTTCACTCCCATAAACTTTATTTCCCTCCCCCCTCTATTCTCTCTTTCCTCCTTCCTCCATTCTCTCTCCCCCTTCCCTCCATTCTCCCCCCTCTTCCGTCCATTCTCTATCCCCCACTCTTTCCTCTATTCTCTCACCCCCTCTTCCCTTCCTCCCTCCATTCTATCCCTCATCCCTCCTCTCACCCCCCCATCTCTATTCTATTCCCCTTCACCCCTCTATTATCTCTCCCCCTTCCTCCATTTCTTGCCCTCCCTCCCTTCCCCCTCTCCTATTCCACAGATCAGGAGGGAGAAAGAGAATGGGGGAGGAGGAGAGTGAATGGAAGGGGGAGATGGATGGAGGTGGAGAGAATGAGGGGGAGGAAGAAGAGAGAGAATGGAGGCAGGGAATGGATGGGGAGAGAAAATGGAGGGAGGGGATAAAGGAAGGGGGAGAAGGGAGGGAGGGATAGAGAGAATAGAGGGAGGGCTTAGAGAATGGAGGGAGGGATAGAGAGATTGAGGGGGTGGAAGGGGAGAGGGGATGGAGGGGGAGATAATGGAGGAAAGTGAATAGAGAATGGAGGTGAGAGAGAGAGAATGTAGGGAGGCAGTGAGAGGAGGGAGGGTAGGGGGAGAGAGAAGGGAGGTAGAGGGAGAGAGAAAGGAGGGAGGAATAGAGAGAATAGAGGGAGGGAGAAAATGGAGGGTGGAGAAAGAGAATGGAGGGAGGGGAAGGGGAGAGAGAATGGAGGGAGGTTGAGAGAATGGAGAGGGGGAGAGAATGGGGGCAGTGGGAGAGAGAGAATGGAGGGAGGGATTGAGAGAGGGGAAGAGAGAATGAAGGGAGAGCGAGAGAGAGTGGAGAGAGGGGAAGAGAATGAAGGTAGAGGGACAGAGAATAGAAGGAGGGGAGCGAGGGGGAGAGAATGCAGTGACGTGGAGAGAATGGAGGGGAGAGAATGGAGGGAATGGAAGAGAGAATGGAGGGAGAGATAATGGAGGGATGGGGTTGGGGATAGAGAAGGGAGGGAGGGATAGAAAGAATGGAGGGAGGGGGTGTAGAGGGAGAGAGGGTTTGGCCCGGTTTTAAAGGGGTTACACCCCATATGGCCACCCCCTGACCTCACCAGGGAGACAAGGGGTTAACTGGACTGTGGTCCAGGAATGTGGTTTGCACCTTGTTATATCATGAAAATGTATGTTCCCCTGTTCCCATGTTTTATTATTATGTCAGTGTCTGCACCACACACACACTGGGATCCATCCGGGAGGGCAAGGGTTAATAGCTGTATAGTGATTATAGCCCTTTGTTTAATTTTCCCGCCTTTTCAGGCACCATTTTGCAGGGTCCCATAGGCCGCCATTGAAGCTCCATTCATTTCAATGGCGGATCTAGCTGTTTTGGACCTGTTTCCCTCGAAGACCAGCAGGTGGCGTCCGAGAGGAGGAGCAACGGTTTCCCATTGTAAGTCAATGGGCTCATTGACTTCAATGGAGATTCCTCGACGGCGCTTTCCAGGAACGAGTTGGCTGCCGTCCAAACCGCAAAACCGCAAAGCGGATACTTTATCTGAAAAAGAGCTTTGATCACTGATTAGTCAAGTTCAACGTTAAGTGGCGTGGGAATCTTCGGTTCTAGGGCACACAGAAATAAAATTCTTTTTGCCCCTAGTTCTAGACCGCCCCCCACTCGACCACCACCGGTTCCCGAATCCAGGACCCCCGGAAAGGGTCATGCTGAAAGAGCGGGTCGCGCCATAGGTTCCAATGGTGGCGGCAGAAGCAGCTCAAGAAAATGATTAAGTCAGAAACGCTACAAACCATAAGCCCATATCTCCAGTTCTGGAGGGTCCAGAGGGCCAGGGTTTGGGGTACCTGTAGTCACTGCTCCGGCATGACTGCAGAACCATCCTTGACCCTCTCTGACCAACCCGACGGAGTATGGACCACCTTAAAGGTTCGGGAGTTTCTCCCATAGACTTCAATGGCGGCCGGTTCCCATTGACCGGCTATGGCGGAGAAACCCCATAGGCTTCAACAGCGGCGATGCCCCGTTGAAAGTCTATGGCGGCGGATTCCCATAGCCGCCAATAGCGGCGGTTTACCATTGAAAGTCTATGGCGGCGGAGCCCGTTGTTTTTGTTACGCCGATGCTCGCCACAAACCGGGACCGGACCGCGGGGCTGAGGTGGGGTTATATAATCACCGACCTTAGTCCACGCAGACTGATCCGGAGTGCGCAGTTCGTAGTCGTACATCGCAGGGTCAGGATTGGAGAAGGCAGCATCGTCGTTAATGAAGCAGGAGTTCGGCAACAGGAAATCAGGAGTGCCCCGCTTCAGCTTAGGAGCTTGAGCGCGGGGGTGGCTTCTGCGCGAGGAGCGGCCTCGGCCCATGACGCCGATCTCAGCAGGAGGAGACAGCAGGCTGGCCGAAGTTCACCGCAGGGCAGCGTCAGGAAGAACCAACGCTTCAGCGCAGAAGTCCAAGACAGGCCACTGCAAGAGGATCGCAGCAGGCCGCAGGAAAGGAAGGGTAGCCACTGCTAGGAGGGAATGCAGCAGTTACCAGTGCTGGCATCAACGCTTCAGCACAGGCGTCCAGGGTAGGCCACTGCAGGAGAATAGCAGCAGGCCGCAGGACAGGAAGGGTAGCCACTGCTAGGAGGGAATGCAGCAGTTACCAGTGCTGGCATCAACGCTTCAGCACAGGCATCCAGGATAGGCCACTACAGGAGAATAGCGGCAGGCCACAGGACAGGAAGGGTAGCCACTGCTAGGAGGGAATGCAGCAGTTACCAGTGCTGGCATCAACGCTTCAGCACAGACGTCCGGGGTAGGCCACTGCAAGGAGATAGCAGCAGGCCAGTGCTGGCAACAATGCTTCAGCACAGACGTCCAGGACCAGGCCTCTGGATACTCAGGAACTTGGAAGGTAAGAACGCTAGGAGAGAGGCCTGGGGTGGTTTGTGGCAGAGACAGTAACATAGAGGTAGGAATAGTTATGCTCGGCGCTGGTTCAGAGCCAACGCCTAGAATATAAAGGGCGGAGATCCAATCACAGGAGGAGGGTGTGTGAGAATTCCTCCAATGAAGTAGCACAGGGCAGAAGCTGCAATGAGAGGCAGCACCTGTGCCATAGATTGCCAGAGGAAGCTTGCAACTGCACAGGTCTGCACGGCTATAGTCAAAGCCAGTAGTGGATTCCTTACAGTTTTCAATGGGGATTTCGTGAAAAACCGTGATTTCATTTACAGCTGAGAATTTTGTATTAAAATAGGAAACGGTTTAAGTAGTATTTGTGTATCTCCGGTTCTGAAGGTCTCAGCGGGCTGAAACTTGGAAAAAATGGTGTCCCAGTTCCGGCATTGAGATCTGGGTAGTTTGGATCCGTTGGACCCAACAGAACCGGATATTTTAATATGTTTATGTTTTACCTTTAATGTTGTATCCCAAGGCAGGGATAAAAACCCGAGAAGATTCCTTTGCACAAAGGGAAGCAGATGGTCAGAGAGGCAACCCAATGACTAGAGACTAAGTACTGTTCAAAGGGTTTTGCCACCTTCACTGTTTACCTAAAGGCGGAGACACCTCAAACTAGAGTGGTCTGTGAGTGTCATATTTTACACCTACAAACAAGGGGCATCCTGCCAGAGATTCCTTTTGGTAGACTGGCCGGCGTCCCTGATGTAAATGTGGGGCTACAGAAATGAGACCCTCAGGGTCCTAGTGCGCATGGGCTAACTAGCTGGAGGGCATGGGTTAAAATGTGTTCCTACGTTAAAGATTGGATACAGATAATTGTTATCCAATAGCCTGTACTCAATGTTAGGAATAGGGTTACAAGATATATAAACTGTGGTCAACCCTATATCCATTGTCTTCAAATACCAATACTTACCTGATTGCTGGAGAATTGCTATCTGATACTTCTCATCCCCCAACCCCAAGTAAGTGTTACATTCTTGCCTGTTACTGTACTATATTGCTGTGTTCACCTATTTAAGGAATAAATATACTTTATTATATCTAAGCCTCGTTCAGTTCAACCCAGTTATTTGGTGTATTATTATAGCCTGTTACAAAGTTACCGTCACAGGGGGAAGAGAAGGGAGGGGGGATAGAGAGAATGGAGGGAGGGGGTGAGAAGGGAGGGAGGGGGATAGAGAAGGGAGGGAGGGGGAGTCAGAAGGGAGAGAAGGCAGATGGCAGGGAGAGGGGGAGACAGGAGGGAAGGTGGGGGAAAGAGAGGAGAGGGGGTGAGACAAGGGAGTGAGGGGAGGAGAGAGAATGGTGGAGGGGAGGAAGGAGAGGGAAGGGGAAAAAGGAGAGGGAGATAGGATGGAGGAAGGGGGAGAGAGAATGGAGGGAGGGGGAGAGAGAATGGAGGGAGGGGGAGAGAGAATGGAGAGAGGGGAAGAGAGAATGGAGGGAGAGGAGGGGGAGAGAGAAAGAAGGGGGTGGGAGGGGATAGGGCGAATGGAGGAAGGGAGAGAGAGGAGGGGGAGAGAGAGAGAATGAAGGGAGGTGAAGATATAGAATGAATTGAGAGGTCGAGAGAAAATGAATTGAGAGGTAGAGAGAAAATGAATTGAGAGGTAGAGAGAAAATGAAGGGAGGGAGAGGAGGAGAATGGAGGGAGGAGGAGAGAATGGAGGGATGGTACAGGATAGAGAATTGGGGAAGGGGGAGAGAATGAAGGGAGCGGTACGGGATAGAGAATGGAAGGAGGGGGAGAATGGAGGGATGGGAGGGGGAGAGAGAGCATGGATGGATGGGAGGAGGGGGAGAGAGAATGAGGGGGTGGAAGCAGAGAGAGAATGGAGGGAGGGTATAGATTGAATGGAGGGAGGGGGAGAATGATGGGAGGAAGGGGGAGAATGGTGGGAGGGAGAGAGAGAATGGAAGGAGGGGAATAGAGAATAGAGGGAGGGATATAGAGAATGAAGGGAGGTTGAGAGAATGGAGAGGGGGGAGATAATAGAGGGATGGATAGAGAGAGGGGAGGGGAAGAAAGAGAATGAAGAGAGGGGTAGAGAGAAAATGAAGGGGGGGAGGAGAGAATAGAGGGAGGAAGGAAGAATGAAGGGAGGGGGAGGAGAATAATTGAGGGATGGGTATGGGGAGATAGGAGGAGAGAGAATGGAGGGAGGGGGAGAAAGAATGGAGGGAGAGAGAGGGGAAGAGGAGGGAGGAAGAGAGAGAATGGAGGGAGGGGGTGAGAATGGAAGGAGGGAAGAGAGAATGAAGAGAGGGAGAGGAGGAGAATGGAGGGAGGGGAAGGGAAGAGGAGAAAATGGAGGGAGGGTACAGGAGAGAGAATTGGGAAGGGGGAGAGAATAAAGGGAGCGGTACGGGATAGAGAATGGAGGGAGGGGGAGAGAGAGAATGGAGGGAGGGGGATAGAGAATGGATGGAGGGGGAGAATGGAGGGATGGGAGGGGGAGAGAGAGCGTGGATGGATGGGAGGGAGGGGGAGAGAGAATGGAGGGATAGGAGGGAGGGGTAGAGAGAATGGAGGGATGGAAGGGGGAGAGAAAAGGGAGGAGGGATCGAGGGAATGGAGGTAGGGATAGCGATAAGGGAGGGAGGGGGAGAGAGAATGCAGGATGGCAGGAGGGGGAGAGAGAATGAGGGGTGGAAGCAGAGAGAGAATGGAGGGAGCGGATAGAGAGAATGGAGGTAGGGAGAGAATGGTGGGAGGGGGAGGGAGAATGGAGGGAGGGATAGAGATAATGGAGGGAGGGGGAGAGAGAATGGAGGGAGGGATATAGAGAATTAAGGGAGGTGAAAAGAGAGAATGGAGAGGGGGAGATAATAGAGGGATAGAGAGAATGGGGGGAGGGGGTGAGAATGGAAGGAGGGAAGAGAGAATGAAGAGAGGGAGAGGAGGAGAATGGAGGGAGGGGAAGGGAAGAGGAGAAAATGGAGGGAGGGTACAGGAGAGAGAATTGGGAAGGGGGAGAGAATAAAGGGAGCGGTACGGGATAGAGAATGGAGGGAGGGGGAGAGAGAGAATGGAGGGAGGGGGATAGAGAATGGATGGAGGGGGAGAATGGAGGGATGGGAGGGGGAGAGAGAGCATGGATGGATGGGAGGGAGGGGGAGAGAGAATGGAGGGATAGGAGGGAGGGGTAGAGAGAATGGAGGGATGGAAGGGGGAGAGAAAAGGGAGGAGGGATCGAGGGAATGGAGGTAGGGATAGCGATAAGGGAGGGAGGGGGAGAGAGAATGCAGGATGGCAGGAGGGGGAGAGAGAATGAGGGGTGGAAGCAGAGAGATAATGGAGGGAGCGGATAGAGAGAATGGAGGGAGGGAGAGAATGGTGGGAGGGGGAGAGAGAATGGAGGGAGGGATAGAGATAATGGAGGGAGGGGGAGAGAGAATGGAGGGAGGGATAGAGAGAATTAAGGGAGGTGAAAAGAGAGAATGGAGAGGGGGAGATAATAGAGGGATAGAGTTAATGGGGGGAAGGGAAGAGAGAGAATGAAGAGAGAGCTAGATAGAAAATGAAGGGAGGGGAGAGAGAATAGAGGGGGGAGGGAAGAATGAAGGGAGAGGGAGGAGAATAATTGAGGGAGTGGTACGGGGAGGTAGGAGAGAGAATGGAGGGAGGGGGAGAGAAATAATGGAGGGAGAGAGGAGGGAGGGAGGTAGAGAGAGAATAGAGGGAGGGGAAGAGAAAGAATGGAGGTAGAGGGAGAAAGAATGGAGGGAAGAGGAGAGAGAGAATGGAGTGAAGGGGAGAAAGAATGGAGGGAGGAGAGAAAATGGAGGGAGGGGGAGAGAGAAGATGGAGGATGGGTGAAAGAGAGAATGGAGGGGGGGTGAGAGAATATGGAGGGGGGAGAGACAATGGTGGACGGGAGAGAGGGAATGGCAGGGGGGAGAGAGAGAATGGTGGGGAGAGAGAGAATGGTGGGGGGGAGAGAGAGAATGGCAGGAGGGGGAGAGAGAGAATAGAGGGTGGGGGAGAGAGAGAATGAAGGGAGGGGGAGAGAGAATAGAGGGAGGGGCGGTGGGAGGGAGGGGGAGAGAAATTGAAGGGAGGAGGTAAGAATGAAGGGAGGGAGAGGAGTGGAAATGAGCGATGGGTAGTGGGAGGGAGGAGGAGAGGGAATGGAGGGAGGGGTACGGAGAGGGAATGGAGGGGGGGGAGAAAATGTAGGGGGAGTTAGAGAAAGAATGGATGGAGGGGGAGAGAGAATGGGGGAGAGAGAATGGAGGGAGGGGGAGAGGGAATGGAGGGAGGGGGAGAGAGAATGGGGGGAGAGAGAATGGAGGGAGGGGGAGAAAGAATGGTGGGAGGGGAGAGAGAATGGAGGGATGGGGATAGAGAATGGAGGGAGGGGGATAGAGAATGGAGGGAGGGGGGCAGAGAATAGAGGGAGGGGGAGAATGGAGGGAGGGCTCCGTCTGGCTGCTCCGCATATGGCTAGGCCACAACAGGATCCTGTTGGAGGTAAGCAGCAGGAGTCTCACCAATCCGTAGGTAAGGGACACCGTCTGTTTCCACAGGTTCTGCAACCGGCTGATCCTTCATCGCGACGTCGTCCTCTGCAGGTGCAGGACATCTCCGGAGCTCCGGTGTCACCACGGCCCTCTGGATGGAGGACTCTGACCTGGAACGCTGCTGCAGAACACCGGTAGGAGATGATTTCTTCTCCACTGGTTCAGCACGGCAGATATCATCTTCTTCGAATCCGATGGGGACACCTCTGCCAGGACGCGATGTCATGGCGATTCGCTCGCCCCTGCAACCGAGTGTATGGCGCTTGCCTGCTCCTGGTCAGCCTGGGGAACCGCACGCAACACCCCTGGGGCAGTCCACACACCCACGGGATCCACGCCACTCATAGGCCCCCGTCCTGGGACCGCTGACAGCATCTGGGAAAAGCTGGATCAAGGCACCGGTACTCAGGCACCTCTTGGGATAGGCCACAGGGCACACAGGCCCACAACATCCTCCACAGCCTGGGGGTCAGATACAACTATAGGTGGCACCGGACCACTTGGGCATCCGAGCGCGATGGTCAGGGCACACAGGCCCATAATAAATTTGGCAGTAGGGGGAGGTACGGCAGGAGCCACACCATCCGGTGCGTCCACATCAAAGATAGGAGTCCCCCAAGCAGAGTTATCAGGACTAGCAGGCTGCATATAGAAGGTGCCACAGTGCTGGCACCGCGCATGAAGGCAGGGATGGCCTCCAGGTTGTCCACTGCATTAGCAAATGCATCTAAGATGAGTTTGCCCATGAAAGCGCACCATGAGGAAACCACCAGGGAGGTTATAGTTGTTGGCCCTCCTAGTCTCCAGGTCTGAGCTTGTAGCCATGAGGTAGTAGGCAGAGGTTGTACAAGGACCTCTTCTTTCAAGCTTAGCTCCGTGGAACTGAGCTCAGTGTGGCAGTATAGGGACCCCTCCCAGTATAGAGGAAGGCTCCCATTGGTTTGTAGTTGTTGTTGCCGTTCCCCTGGGTGGAATTTAGGAAGGACGTTGCTGAGAAGGTTGTGACATGGCTACAGCTGAGCCAGTCACTTTGAGAGGTGTTGCCCAAGCTTGGCGCCTAAAGCTTGCAACTTGGTTTGCAAACTTTTGCAATTTGTGAACTGCAGCCCACGCGGTCCTGTTTTCTTGTCGGGAGCGCCATTTTGGAACTTTAGAACAGACGAACATGCGGTGTCCGCCATCTTAGAACACAGCACATTACTGAGAACAGACAGATACACAAGGTCCCTGGTACATACCATCACAGGCCCATTTCTTTTCTTGCTCCTTTAACACCTTTATCAAGAGTCCAGAGCCTGCCATATGCACAAGTCTCTGCATACATTGCAATAGCTTGTCCCTTTTTAGCAGAGATATGGTGATGATGGGGTACACGCTCCCAGGATTATTTTCCTACTGGGAGCCCCCAGAACATGATATGGAAATGAATGGCAGCGGTCACACTCCCAGAGACAGCCAAATACTGGTGCGACTTCCCCACAGAACAGTGTGTCGTGCTATTTTTTAGTAACCCAGGGTCCTTCAGCGCCATGCAAGATCCCTAGCCCCAACTTTTCACCCCTTTTGCGCAGGATGAAGGTGGATAGAGTAACAGCGCTCCCTGTAAACATCCCATCGGGGGGTCACCTCTATATGAAATAGAAACCTGGGGGGCACACTCCCGGAGACACTGATCCTGGTGCGACTCCCCCACAGCACAGTATGTTGTGCTATTTAATAGCTCCGGGTACCCAAGAGTCCTTCAGCGCCATGAAAGTCCCCTTGGCCCCAACATTCCAACCTTTCTAGAGGAAGGAATGTGGATAGGGTAACAGTGCTCCCGGGAAACATCCCATCGGGGGGTCGCCCCTATTTGCTGTGCATGGGTGCTCAAGGGGTCCCTGGTACATACCATCAGGGGCCCTGGCCCCGGTCTTTCTTTGACTTCTGCCCCCGCAGAAGTCTTCCTGCTGCATTACTGCTGCCATAAAGTCCCTGAAAGCCTGTCCCTGATGTCAGCAGCACCTCCAATTGTAATGCTTCAACCCCCCCCCCCCCCCTCTGGGAGATGTTATGGCTGCTACTCAGGTGTGGTTGTGCTGACATACCTGTGAGGGTCAGGAGAGCTGAGATGTCCGCGTTGGTGTGGGGACAAGCTTTTGATGTGATCAGGCTTTGCTCAGGATGTCAGCCTCCAGCTCCAGTGAGCTCCAGAATTCCTAGAGATAGGTCCCACCAAAGCACACTTCTCCCATACCCCTGCCCAATTACTGCAGGCAGGTAATATATAAAAGAGGCTTTATTAGTAGACACTGCAGATATTACATACAGCAGATGCAGGGGATAGTAGAAGGTCCCCAGACCTCTGCATGGAGCTGGACCTTCGTTAGTAGTGAGGCCTCTGCAGAATTTAGATGGTCTCACAGCCCCCTATGGGGTTGGGGGACACGCTCATCCCTGATAGAAGAGACTCACGGCCCTTCCTCCAGTCTTAACCTCCAGACCAGAACTGACTAGCACATCAGTTTGGAACTTCCTCTCTGAGCTCTGGAAGGGGAGAGCCTAGTGTTTGCACCTCTATTAGCTGTACACAAACACCAGGTCACCGTCTCTTCTGCCACTCAAAGAGTAGCATGAGGGGGGTCAAATGCCCCATGGAATAGCTTGTCACAGCCTGCAGCGCTATCAGGATCTACGTAACAAGGACAGAGAGGCAACTGGTATCAGCCCTGTTACAGGTAGATAGAAAGATTTACATATACACAGGTGGTCCTCAGTATGCGACGGTCCGCTATTCGTCGAAGGCCTTATCCGACGCCGAATAATGCAGTCCGCTGAATGCATTCATTATCCTATGTCGGAACCGCTTATCCGATGCTCACTGCCGCATCTTAACATGGACCCGCAATCCGACAGTCCGTAATCTGACGGCAGTTTGCGGGACACATTCCATCGGATAAGCGAGGACCATCTGTATACCATTAGCTAGTACAGGGGAGTGCAAAGTATTTCCCTGCGCCACCCTGACGGCAGCTGTCCTCTCTCCGCGCCACCCCCCCTCTTACTTTTGCTTCGGCGGCGGCGTCATGACGTCACATGATCTTGCGGCATCATTTGATGCAGAGTTGCCATGGCGACGCATGTAAGAAGCCGCCGGAGCCAAGGTAAGTGAGGTTTCCAGAGGCCTTCGCCGCTCTCCCGGCACTTAATTGAAGTGCCTTCGGGAAGCGTGCGGGGCCTCTGTAAACCCCGCGCCCTCCCCGCAGACAGTCTCGTGCCCCCCAGTTTGCGCACCATTGAGCTAGTAGCTGGAGGTCTATTTCTCAAGGTCTCATGGTTGCTTACCATAGATCCAAGAAATACCTTCTATAAACAATGCTCTTCTTTGGTTCAAAGATCTGAATGTTGTTGAGTTGGTATCATTGTTAACCTTTACTTGACATCTGTGCGGTGCACATGGGAAGTTACACATAGCCGCTATAATGTGTGTATGTGTGCAGTTCTACTTTATTTAATGCTGTTACTTTTCTGGTTAGTAAAACGTGACACTGTGAGTGTGCATTTGCATGTCATTTCCCAGAATCCCTGGCTGCAGTGGAAGCACTATGCTAAGAGATAATGGGGAAAGGCAGCAGACCTGTCTGAGACATGTGAATGTGCTCACAGGTGATAAAAATAAAATGCAAATGAGCACTCATAGGCCTTGGTGTAACATGCTGAAAATGAATGGGGCTGATATCTTCTTCAGCATGGGGGAGCAGCATAGATTCCTTACAGTGTCCATTTTTAATTCCTATTTTTTATGTTATCCGTTTTGTTCTTGTGTATTGTACTGAGAATTTGAATGACGGTTTAGCATATCTAAAACTATAGGACAGGAGTGGCCAACTTCTGTCATCAAGTGCCCCCAACAGGTCAGGTTTTAAGGCTATTCCTGCTTCAGCACAGGTGGCTCAGTCTTTGACAGAGCCACCTCTGCCGAAGCAGGACTAGCCTTTAAACCTGACCTGTTGGTGGCCCTTGAGAACTGGCGTTGGCCCCTCCTGCTATAGGAAAATAAAATACTTAAGGCAAGAATAAGTTGTTACATTGTTGAGTTCTTTCACTTTATTGTAACTGTAAGTCAGACTGCGCCTAACAAAAAAAGGCAAGTAAAGTTGAAGCTGTTATTATATTGTAAGGACAGCAGCGTTTTTCCAATATCCTTCTGAGCAAACTAAAAACACGGAAGTCAATCTGCCCCCTGGTCTTGTTGAGACACAATTACGCATAGGAAGCTAACCTTAACAAACAGCAAACTCCACGTGTGGGCCGTGCACATTAGGCCTGGGACATAGTAAGTTCAACCTCGCTGAGGCGGGCTGAGCCGCGCTGAGCAGATGCACTAACCCCCTGCATCTGTCATCAGCGCGGCTTTAGCAGCCACTTCGGCATGCGTGCTGATGCGTACGGAGGCTGCCCATGCAATCGATATAGGCTCTTAAAGTGCCCCGACGGACACTATGAGCCTCTTCTGTAAGATCTGATATAGGGAAGTGCTCTCTATATGGTTTTAGTACTTAGTTTAGTTCCCCTGTTGAACTGCAACTCATTTAGGTTGCGCTGGTTATTGCTGTTACTCAGGGATCTACCTGACAGCAGTCTAAGGGTCACTTTACTGTACCTTCAGAGGATCCCAAACAGCCTCTCTATCTGTGACTCACCCCTGTGTCAGGTTCCCCCTGAGAAGGACGATTACAACCCTATGTTAGTCTGTGACATAGAGCACACTGTCTATAACATCTGTCACAAAGGTTACCAGAGGGCATACATACCTTATCACTGCAAACCTCATTAGGTCACTTTAGGTCAACGTGACACAGCGCTGTGTATACCATACTTACCACAGAGAAGAATAAGCTGAGATCCTATTGTATGCTGGAATCATTTTTGTTTAACACTGCATAGGCTCCCATATACCTCAATGCACCAGTCACTACAAGTCCTACCACATTGTATATATATATATATATATATATATATATATATATATATATACACAGTGTTCGACAAACCTATACATTTGCTCGCCCCGGGTGATGGATTTAACCCCCGGGCGAGTAAATATTGGCCCAAGCAGCACACGTTTGGTACTAGGTGGCGAGTAGATTTTTTTGTGTGGCGAGTAGATTTTTTGGTGATTTGTCAACCACTGAATATATATATATATATATATATATATATATATATATATATATATATATATATATTTACAATTTGGTTCAGGCAGTTTCTGCCATCAGTGATTTGTAGTTCTCTGTACTTACCTATGAGCACACCCTGTACGATCTGTTCTCTACCTCAGATCCTTATAAGGACTGTTGTTTAGTGTGTTACCTGGATCACAAAGAACACACCATTACTTTAGATCCTGAACCTATACAGTTTCAGCATTGGAGATCTGAATACCGACAGGTCGTTGTTTTAACACCCATTATTTTATTTACATGTTGCAGATAAATAAAGTTTATGTTTTAACCCAGCGGTGCGCAAACTGGGGGGCGCGCCCCCCTGGGGGGCGCAAGATTGTTTAGGCGGGGCGCAGGAAGCAGCGGCGATTTTGCCAGGAGCAGAGGGAAAAAAGCCGTCTGCATCTGCAATTTTTCTTTTGGCCATTAGGTGGCGCTGTGCTGCGCTGTGCTGCGCTGTGCTGCGCTGTGCTGCGCTGTGCTGCGCTGTGCTGCGCTGTGCTGCGCTGTGCTACAGTACACAGCAGCATCTCGTTGCTTCCTGCTTCCTGCGTGTGTGACATGGGGAGAGGGGGTGAGTGAGACTGGGACATGGGGGGGGGGGGGGTGAGTGAGACTGGGACATGGGGGGGGGGGGTGAGTGAGACTGGGACATGGGGGGGGAGTGAGACTGGGACATGGGGGGGGAGTGAGACTGGGACATGGGGGGGAGTGAGACTGGGACATGGGGGGGGGGGTGAGTGAGACTGGGACATGGGGGGGGTGAGACTGGGACATGGGGGGGGTGAGACTGGGACATGGGGGGGGGGTGAGACTGGGACATGGGGGGGGTGAGACTGGGACATGGGGGAGTGAGACTGGGACATGGGGGAGTGAGACTGGGACATGGGGGAGTGAGACTGGGACATGGGGGAGTGAGACTGGGACATGTGGGAGTGAGACTGGGACATGGGGGAGTGAGACTGGGACATGGGGGAGTGAGACTGGGACATGGGGGAGTGAGACTGGGACATGGGGGAGTGAGACTGGGACATGGGGGGGTGAGACTGGGACATGGGGGGGAGTGAGACTGGCACATGGGGGGGGAGTGAGACTGGCACATGGGGGGGAAGTGAGACTGGCACATGGGGGGGGAGTGAGACTGGGACATGGGGGGGGTGGGAGAGTGAGACTGGGACATGGGGGGGTGGGATAGTGAGACTGGGACATGGGGGAGTGAGTGTGAGACTGGGACATGGGGGAGTGAGTGTGAGACTGGGACATGGGGGAGTGAGTGTGAGACTGAGGCATGGGGAGGGTGTGAGTGACATGAGGGGGGTGAGAGTGTGAGATGGGGAGGGGGGTGAGAGTGAGTGACATGGGGAGGGGGGTGAAAGAGCTACATGGGGATGGGGATGAGAGAGACATTGGTGGGAGGGAGGGAGACACTGGCAGGAGGGAGAGAGACACACAATGGCTGGAGGGAGAGTGTGAGAGAGACACCGGGTGGAGGGAGAAACAATAGCTGGTTGGAGAGTGCAAGAGAGACACTGGGGGGAGGGAGAGGCAATGGCTGGAAGGAGAGTGAGAGACAATGGAGGGAGGGGGACACTAGGGGGAGGGAGAAAGAAAGAGAGACACACAGGGGGAGGGAAAGAGAGTGGGGGGAGACACTGAGGGGAGGGATAGAGAGGGACTGGAGGGGGAGTGAGAAATACAGGGAGAGACTGGAAGAGGTTAGAGAGGTCCTGAGGTGTTCTAATGTGGCGGGAAGAGAGAGATTAATAATACAGCAGAAATGGGAACGCTATTAGACAAATATTATAATATTTATTTTTAAGTTATGTAATTTGTGCTATAAATACTTTTTTTGTAGACGCGTGGCGGGGGCGTTACAAAGCTGGTTCGCCCTCAATGGCTGAACCAGCTCACGTGCGCTGACGTCATGTGATTTTGATTACATCAGGCAGGGGGGGCCCGAGAAATTTCATGGATGAAAAGGGGGGCTCGGCATAAAAAGTTTGCTCACCCCTGTTTTAACCCATTCATTCATCACCAGAAAGCGAACCTGAGTGCTACATTTGGGTTCTTTCTCTATCCCATCTCTATCTGTGTATATACCCAAAGCACCGTTCACCAATCACTTATCAGTGGCAGAAGCAGGGGCTTCCCTATTGCTTTACTGCCTGTACCTAGCAGGACTTATGAGCCAGGGAGGGCAGACGAATACCCAGGACCAGCCATGGCTATACATATATGAACAAAGAGTGTTGTTGTCTGTATAGATATTAAAAATCTGCTGCATTTAATAAATAGAAAGAAAAAAAGAAGTTCTAACCTTAGTTTGCAGAGGGGTATCATGCTGTTGATGTACTTATACTGTAGGAGCAGAACGACTTTATATGCGCCTCGTTACTAAATGAAAGAAGAAATAGCGACACTCATGGAGGTACACACTATATTAAAGGAGTGGAGTAAGGGGCAGGCCTGTTTTAAGAATATACTGTATTTATTTGTACACTGCAATATAAATACAACATTTTACAGTACATATTTTTTTTATAAAAATGGAAAAAAGAGCTCCTGTGTGCTCAACCTGCAATGATGCACTAGGGGATGTAGAAGGGAGGGGGCACAGAGTGACACTGATACTATGTTATACACTTCAACCATAAATGAGGTCAATTGGAACGGGGGATTAAAAACATATTAAACCATAAAGCTATATAAACTATATGTGGAAATAACTCAATGGGTCCGTGGGGGGGAGGGGGATGGGCAAAAAAAGGGGGAGAGGAAATAAATCCTCCGTGGGGTGGAAATAATCTGATGATGATGAGGTGAGTCATGCTGATCTTGAAGAAGGTTATTCTGGCACCAGCAGAGGACAGAATGGGTCTAGGACAAGAGCGCAGACAAGACTTCCTATGGTGTAGTATGTTAAAATGGACTTTATTACACAAGTAATTAAAAAGTAATGTACTCACGAACTCTGCTAAAATGATAGGCAATTGAAGGGCTGACCGAAGGAGATAGGACAGTCCAATCTCTCAGAGTACAGCCTTGGACATGGTAGAACAGACCGAGCAGAGCCGAGCTGAGCCGCGCTGAGCAGATGAACTTACCCCCTTCATCTGTAATCAGCGCGGCTTTAGATGATGCTTCCGCATGCGTGCGGAGGCTCAGCAAATTGCAGGCGACAGCCTGGTTTAATTTTCGAAGCGGAGGGGAGCGGAGGAGCGGTCACGTGACCGCAAACATCCAATGGGAGCGAGGGACTAGCCCCGCCTCCCACCACACCTCCGCTACGCCTCCGTCACGCCTTCGCCCCACCCCCGCCCCAAAGCGCGCTCACTGCCTCGCCTGCCAGCACGCAAAAAAGCACCAGCTTGAGCAGGCGAGGCAGAGCAGGAGCACGGCTCAGTGCCCGAGGCCTTAGCAAGCCGTGACGTGCAAAACACGTAGGAGGCTTTTTGGACTTCAGAGGCATCCGTAGCAGTCGTGCCCTCTCCCCTCGTGATGTCACCCTACTCCGGAAGAACGCAACGCTGCACTGAAGCCCGCGGGAGGCCTAGGGAACCAGCACTAGTTGCAATTGCATGGCGCTAACATCGGAGACCACCAGGGAGAGCAACAACACTGTATATCCTTCAGTCAGCCCTTCAACTGCCTATCATTTCAGCAGAATACAGTATGTGAGTGCAATACTTGTTAACTACTTTTATAATAAATTCTATTTTAACATACTACACCATTGGAGGTCTTGTCTGTGCTCTTGTCCTAGACGCATTGTGTTTTAATAGTCTTATTTTTTGCAGAAAATAATACATTGATTGACAGTATATTCAACTGGGATACCAAGCATAGGCAAACATTAAATACGGGTTATTGTTGAGATAAAATCAGTCCTATTGTCAGACACGTATCCTGAGACATATTTTTGTCCTGGCATAAAACCCTGTTTGTGTGCAGACTCCATTCACACTGTTTGTTCTTGGTAATATTCTCTATTTTCCGTGGCTTAGCGGTGTAATGTTTTTACAGTGAACGTATTGTAGTGTTTTTCACCAAGTGCCTGTCACTTAGAACTTACAGATGTAGCAAGACTCACTGTCCCGGGAGCCACGACGCCGTAAGCAGTGTCTGCTGTGGTCGTGCTGTGGAGGGTCCATGCTTCTGTATTGGACCCCCCACGCTGTTAATTCTCCAGTGTCACATGACTGCCGCTTGCACCGGTGCTGAAGACACTCTCTCTTGCTACACCTGTACAGTCTCACTTTTGGTGCCTATAGCCCCAGGGTTGGCAACCCTGTCGCCATTCGCCACTTGTGGCGAATTGGCACTGAAACTGTGGCGAAAAGGGCCGCCGGGACTTCATGTGCGCCTCCTCCCCTGGTATGGAAGGAGCGCGCTCCAGCGGTGTGACGCGCTCCCCTCCCTCACCCCCGGCCGCTCCAGCACATGCGTGCCGCGCTTGTCCGCTCCAGCACGTGACGCGCGCCCACTCAAAATGCGCACGCTCCCTCCCCTCCGAGCCGGCTTCAGAAGTTGACACACTGCCGCGCTCCCCTCCGAGCCGGCTCCAGCTGAAGTTGATGCGCTACCGCGCTTCCCTCCCCCCCCCATCCACCACCCACCCCCTCCCGCCACCACTGCCTCCATCGCCTCTGCGCCGCGATCTGGTAGGAATGGGGGGGGGGCTGATGATGAGGGGGACTGCTGAAAAGGGCTGGGGGGAGGACAAGGGTGCTGGGGGGAGGACAAGGGTGCTGGGGGGAGGACAAGGGTGCTGGGGGAGATCAAGGGTGCTGGGGGCCAGACAAGGGTGCTGGGATCAGGACAAGGGTGCTGGGGGAAGGACAAGGGTGCTGGGGGGAGAACAAGGGTGCAGGGGGGAGGACAAGGGTGCTGGTGGGAGGACAAGGGTGCTGGGGGAGATGATGAGGGGGGTTAAATGAGATGAGGGGTGAGGAAATGATGATGATGAGGGTAGTGGTGGTGGCGTGAGAGGAGGATGAAGGGGGGTGAGAGGATGAGAGGGTTTGCGGCCTGAGGGCCATTCTATAGTGCGTGCGCTTGCTGCACCGTGCGCGCGAGCATTTATAGTTGGCTGAGGTTAGTCAGCCTTTCTATAATGGTGCCGCGCGCGCGCGCATGGCAGTGAGCGTGTAACCAGCCGACGGGGGAAGATGAGGAAAAGAAAGATTTCGCGCTGCTACCGCCGCGGAAATGGGTGTGTATGTACGCATGTACAATGTTAATAAATAATTTATTAAAGTATTTATTTATTTCAAACGTATTTATAACAGACACATATACATATACACACACATACACACACATACACACAGTAACTCACTCGCTCACAGCATACACACAAAAAGCATGGGTCACAGGCCTGCGCGCACACACTATAGAACGGCCCTGAGAATTTATAAACTTGTTCAGTGTGTGTTTAAAACTTTCATATGCGCAACATAATACCTGAATTTTTACATGGTGTGGCTATTTTCACTTCTAATTCGCCACACCTATGGCTACATTGAAAAATAGGTTGCCCACCCCTGCTATAGCCCACGGAGAAAAGTGACTTGTTAAAGGTCACTCTGTGCTGACATTAGAATTCAAACCCACTTCAAAGGCCATGATGTAACCACAGTACTATTCCTTCTCACTATGCTACCTTATTGGTTTACCATGTTGAAGCTCTTCCCTTCTTATGTCTGACCTTTTATTGAATAAATAACGAAAAAGGTTTTCACCTGGGACAAAAAATAGTCTCGTGTCACGGGGCTTATCTGCTCAAGATGAAAACTGAAACATAATTATACATAAATAATCACAAAATAGTGCCACGTTATATTGATTAGGTCTGAATATATGGTATGGATTATTGACACCTTTCTTTCTATTGATCTGTTTGGATTAACAAGGGCAATAGGATATTCAGACAGAGGGATTGCACATACTAATTATAAAAACCATGATAAAAAGAAAGGGCTATTTTAAATATCACTTGTTACTTACTTATTGTGAGTGACTTTGTTGCACGTGTAACTTTTACATATCCTTTCCATATTGTTCCCAGAAAAGAAATGCCGTACAGGCAATAAAAATGTTATTGCCACGTCTTTAAGTGGTAATTGGTGCTTCTACTGTATACACATTGAAAGTGCAAATGTCAACTTGAAAATCTTTAATTGCTGCTGAACGATTTAGCTCATTTGAATAATGATGCCTCTGTAAGGCCGGGATGTGTCAACAAATGCTAATTTTAGCAACAACTAGAAGGGGAACAATAACTGGCGCTGACGATTCTGTATGTTTCGGTGGCTATTGGCTAATCCATTTGGTAGGATGTTGGATGTGTGTTAATGCTTCAATTCACACAATTATCAAGATGCTACTTACAGTCTTTGTCACAAAACACTGACAAAACCAAAAAGGAAATAGGTTCAGCAGCGGCTGTTCCACAATCCTGGGGCCAATGCATGTTTCAGAACAAATAACAACACAGTGTGCGGATTAAACAACGGCTCAATGACCCATATGTACAAATTCATTAAGAATAACACTTTAAAGCTATTTAATCTGTATAGCATTGCAGTAAATGTTGCACAATGTAAAATTCAATTAGGCAGGAAAATGTCAGCCCGTAACACATTTCTTAACTGTAAGGGTTCCAGTGCAGGCCTTGGCTGGGACCCGCCCTTACCTGGCTGCTGTGGACATTTGGATTACTGGCAGCCTGCTATATTGGCTGCACCTATTCAAGGGCTTAAATAGCAGCCAGTGACTTCCAGCCCCTACATGAGCATTGTATACGTTTCCCTGTGTTCCTGGCCACCCTGGGTTCTAGTTACTGAGCCTTCCTTGTTTGTGAGCCTTCACTGGAGGTTAGCCTGTTGCTGTACCTAGCCTGTTCCTTTGGAATCCCTGCTGCTGACCCCAGACCGTGACCCCGACCACGCTGCCTGCCATCTGCCCTAGCCCTTTGCCTGGACTTTGCACCACTGCCGCCTGTCCTAACCTCCTGCCTGCTTACCGACTACAGATACTCTAACAGGACTCTGTCCCTGGGTCCTGGTCGGTTAATTTGCATCCAGTAAGGGCACTCTAAACACGTGGTGATATGGTGAACACTTTAAAACATACACTTTATTCTAATAATTTAAAAAAATGGGTGATAAAACTAGAATTAAATGCTTGGATCCTTAATGTGAACACTAAATGTGGTGTTCTGGATCAATGAAAGTATGACTGCAAATATCCTCTACTAATATATGCTGCAGTTTGGACCAGTGGGTATGGTGAATCTCTGTCCAGATGAACTTTGATACATATATTATACATTATATATTATTTGATACATATCATTATAATATTGTGCCAAATAAATACTCTTATAACCACTCTCCAACCGCTCACAGATATGGGCGACACTAGTTTGGCACAGACGGCCTTTATACACTGACATGCTGTGTATCAATATAATGGCAGGACCCCTTCAAGTCATATATGTTACAGTATTGTACAGTATATGAGTTAGCGGAAAGGCATGTGCAGCAAAAGTCATGATATAAGCTTGAAACTCTCTTTTGACAGGATGTATACTAATAGAAAGAACTACTCACTTGCGCGTTTACCGTTTGCTTCTAATAATAATAACACAACTTCTCCTTAAAAAAAACTATTCTTTTATCTCCTTATTCTTCATAGCAAAAAAATAAATCGAGAAGACATGCCACCATCATATTGTGTATTCAGACGTGCATCACAGACATCCTACAGCGCACACAGAGGAACCATTCCTAGGCCAGGGCCTGCCCACGTTATACTCTCAATGCGTTCTGCGTCATTACGTTGGCTCGTCAAGAGATCAATTGCATAAGCATACTATGGTCTTAAATACGGAAACCTTAACAATAAAACTTGATCAACACATAAAACATCACAATACTATTATTTTCACGTTTATGCATGCCACCCCATCTATAATAACAGCATTTCTCTGAACTACTGGTATTTTGGCTTCTCTTATTTACAATTTGAATACATCCTATAACTGTGTTTTCACATATGTCAGATAATGTTCAGCAGAGAAAATGCAACTACAACTTTATTTTATTTATTTATTTATAAAATATTTTACCAGGAAGTAATACATTGAGAGTTACCTCTCGTTTTCAAGTATGTCCTTGGCACGGAGTTAAGACAAATAATACATGTTTACAAATACAGTTACATAATGAGCAGGGTGTACATTATATACAAGACATTGCATGCACAGTTAAAGATAATTTGTATTATGGGCGTATGAAACAGTTACAGACCAGATTAAAATGTGTGACAGCCTTAGATTTGAAAGAACTTAGACTGGTGGATGTAAGAGTCTCCAGTAGGTTGTTCCAGCTTTGGGGTGCACGGTAATACTACAAGGGGTAGTATCCATTGGGATTCCCCCTTTTTACTTTCATTATTAAATTGTGTGTGTGGTGTTTAGCATTGTACATCACCTTCTTGTATTTGTCTCTGTGGTCATTGTGACCAATTATTAAATATTAAATACTATTTTTATGCTAATCCGCGGTGCGCTTTTGCGCCTTGTGTTTTTTTCTATTCAGTGATGTAAATCTTAATAAAGAAAATACCAAATTATATAAAAGTGCAAAATCGTGCACACGCGTATTTCACAATGATTTAAAGTGAATGTGAATTGAAAATTCCAATACAAACAAATAATCAATTGCAGCTTCAACCCTTTGTGTGGATTGCTACCTCAATCCAAGATATTTCAGGTGTCCAGGTGATTCGGGGAGCGCCAAATATATATAGAATAAAGAACACAAGCAAATAGTGCGATATGTCTTTAAAAATTATAATCTTCACTAGAGCCCTTTCAATAAACCCAAAGAAATTTGTACTCACAAATTTCTAAGTATAAGTGTGTATGTAAAGGTTTCTTTGCTCTGTAATACCAAAACGCATCAGCAAGTATAGGGACCGCATATGCAGGAACCTTTGTGGAATAGAATAAGGAAACGGAACGTAGCACAGACTGATAAAAAAAAACTTTATCTGGGATGAGTAAATGATGAGCTACACTCACACGGTGCTAGCTAAAATCAAGCATATTGATCCTTACATTAATGCCGGCGGCTGCAGCAAACTCTCAGCTTCTACACATTGTAGGACTAGCATCATCCGTCCTCGCGTCTCTCAGTGGAATCCCCGGACGGAGCTGGAGGCGGGTTGGTAAGTAGGCAGGACGCGCTGTGTCTCACCTTCCACTACCTCTTCACTGGTCACACTCAACGCGTTTCACATTGTCAAAGCTTTCATCAGGAGTCCACAGAACCCCAAAATAACTTTATATATGGAACCTAAATAAATGCTAAATACTACAGTAGCAGGGCACATGATGTGTCAAAGCTACCTTCTAGATTTACCATCACGGCTGATATCAGAAGCGGTCAATGGATGAGTGCATCAGTATGCTCTACTGTCTGTAGATATCTGGTTTTGATTGTATTTAGTGTTTAAGTGGAAACAATACTGATCCAATAGGATTTAAGAGACTGAGAGGGTAGCTTGGTCTACCCCTATTTATGTCTGGAGAATATCAGAAGCATCAGTTTTATTAGATATTTGTACAATTGGGCCTAGTGACCCAACTTGTTAGGGCTAGTTGTGTGTGTGTTTGTCTTTCCTCTCATTTATTTTAACTCCGCGCATGTCTCGAAATAAAATTATTTTAATTTAACCAACACATAAATCTACTATATACCCAAGAGAATCATTGTGCATTTTCAGTTACCAATATCTCCTCATTTTTCTTATTTCTACTAAGTGCTGTCACATTGGGGTCCTTTTTCTCTTGGTCTGTATTCGATATTACCCCAGATCACAGCACCGTCATTCCTTTGGTATAGAGCAGTAGCGAGGGTATCTTTCCCTCCCCCCTTCCCTCTTATCCTGGGTTTTGTGTTTTAATTAGTAACAATATACTTGTAGCAAAAAAGAATTGGAGTGTCAGGAAAAATGACATGTATGCCATTACCAAATTTCTTTCATTTAACCCCGGGGCAGTGGCAACCTACCCGGGAACCCCAGAGTACCACGGAACACACGTGTGAAACCACTGGTTGTCACCATTTAGTTTAGCAATTCAGAAGAGTTCTGTTAGGTTGAGATCCAAGTGATGCACAGAATCACAGCGTGTGAGGATGCAATGGTGAGAAGTAAAGTAGTGGCAGAGAGAGAGCAGGGTCGGGAACCTGATTCACTGGCTGGAAGAGAAGCTTAGTCAGCTGAAAAGGCTCAGCGACATCTGACCACATAAATCCAGTAAATTGGAATTGCCTGGTGGAGACTGGAATCAATCCACATGTAATAGTTGTCATTGCATTTACCAACAAGGTCTAATATGTAACAAAATGACAATGTAAAATAGTCACAAAGAGAAATGTGAGCTGCTATATATATATATATATATATACACACACACAAATGTAAATACAACTGTATGCTCATCTGCATGTCTTAGGCAGGTCTGCAACCCCGCCTTTCCCCATTATCACCCAGCATACAGCACTTCCACTGCAGCAAGGGATTCTGGGAAATGACATGCAAATGAGCACACAGTGCCACTTTTTGCTTCAAAAACCATTTTTAACATGGTTCCCTATAGGCTTAAGCTTGCTGCATGGTCACAGCTTTGAGCACAGCCAGGGTTAAGGTGTATACCCAGAAAACCACCCACAGACAGCTGTTTCGACCTTAATGGGTCTCATCAGTGTGGGGTTGATTTTTTATATAAATATATATATACACACACTTTCTTAATGGGGTAAAATGTATAATTGATATATGTAGAGATATTCATTTACTTATTGCATGGTTCCAACATCGCTTACTCCACTGGAGCTGTAGAAATGATACAGTGGGGGTTTTAACAATTATATTTCATAACTGTTAGAAGTATCTATGTGCTAGGTCAGGGGTGCGCAAACTGTGGGGGGGCGGGAGATTTTGCTGGGGGGGGGGGGGGAGGAGTGGGCCATTGCAGAGGCCCCGCGCTCTTCCCCACGGCATTTAAATTAAATGCCGGGAGAACGCGTGAGGCCCCCGCAACACTTTACTTACCCCGATTCAGCCGCTCTGTGACGCGGCGCCATGACAATGCGGCATCAAGTGACGCCGCGGGGTCATGTGACGTGACATCACACGCGTCAAATGACGCTGCGGTTCACGTGACGTCACATGACCCCGCAGCATTATTGGACGCAGCTCTAAGGTAGGGAGGGGGGGGGCGCGGGCGACGCAGCTCTAAGGTAGGGAGGGGGGCGCGGGCGACGCAGCTCTAAGGTAGGAAGGGGGGGCGCGGGCAACGCAGCAGGGAAGACGAAGGGGGGGGCGCAGCACAAAAAGTTTGCGCTCCCCTGTGCTAGATCATTTACAGTAACTCAATTGTATTTTCCTGTAGCCTAGAGAGAGCAGAAAGTTATGTGAAATCACATTGATTTATATCGATGATACCTGAAACTTTCCTGCATCAACAAATCTCCAATGTGGTAACTGACCGCTTTCCAATGTTTTAAAATTAAAAAAAAATTAAATCATATAGCCTAAACAACCACACAGAAATGCTTTAAATTAAAAATAAAAGGGGGAAAAAACTACAAGGGCGTAGAATGTTTTGCTTGTAATCTGCCTTCAACCCTTTCATTGCCACTGAGCAGCAAAAGGGTTACATTGAAAATGTTAGTGTTCTTAGGTATGTGATAACTAATACGTCAGTGGTGTATTACTGTACTTGTTCAACGCTATGTCCACGCACCCCAAAAACTGCACATGCAGAACATGTACTGGCCGTTAACTCTCCCTAACCAGCAGGGATTCTCACGTATCATTTTCTACTTTCTTGTCGGAGATATTGTAGCTTTTTTTTCCTCTTATCCGCCGGCTTGCTGGTATTGTCATAGTAATGGTATCACAGAGCAGAAATGTTGCCAGGAGCTGCAATGCTTTTTACTGGAACAGACTGGACTGAGCCTAATTACCGTCTCCAGTCACTGCCTGCACGGCCTTACATGAGTCATGCTCTCTCCGCGTCTCGGTTTAACCCTGTACGATTAGTGTTCTGATCACATTCGGTTCCGAGGCACGCTCAAGCCAGTGCTGGTCATTTCCGATCCAGCAATCAAAGCCTGTGCCTATCGTAATCTCCAAACTCCTTCCCTTCCAAAACATTACAAAGCACATCCCTTTTACTCTTTATTCACCTAGTCACGTACTTCATTGTCAAATGTTCTAGTAGGTATCTGTTATGGAGAAAAGAAGGCGCTAGCAACAATTTGTGCGTCTTTTTCCTCTGTTATATGTGAGCTGCATGAGCCACACAATAATGAGTTGTGTGTTCTTTTAGATCAAATATTGTGTTCACAATCTGTTATATATTTTAGTGCTGGGGGTGAGCTACACCTCCATTATCTCAGAATCTCAGTCTGCATATTAATACATTGAAAAAGTTATGATATAATAAGTGCCTGTGCTGTTCTGCCAGTAATTGGATTTGTTATTGCATCCATTCTATCCTCCAGACACCAGTAATAATTTACACACAAAAAGGCATCGTACCTCATTGTCCTATAATATCATTTTGTTTTTTTAAACTGGAAACCCTGAGCATATCATGCCTCACTCACAATTTTATGTTATTAATAAGCCAGCGGAAGGGCTTTTCCCATGCTAATTGCTACAGTTAAAAAAATCTAAAAGAAGAGCTAGAAAAAGTCCAGATTGTCACTAATGTAAAATCACTTAATTGCCACATTTGTCTCATTTGCAACCCAGACGTCATAGCGTGTGTGCGTGTGCGTGTGCGTGTGAATAACAGCAAATAGAAGATTTTCATAAAACCAAAGAGAATTAGGAAGTTTGAAGTGGTTTGTGCATTGCTTTGTTTTACAATGAGATGCTGACCTCTATGGCAGCTAACGGGTTTAAAATCTAAAAAAAATAACCTATCCTAAAACAGCCCGGCTCTCCTCCTAACCCCAACGCACTTCGCTGCACGGCAGCAGCTAGCTGTTCTCATTCAGATATCAGTACCTAACTAGCCCCTCAGGAGAACAGCACGTATTACATTTAAATGGCATAAAATACAACTTTCTATATTGTGTACTCCATGACATTTTTTTTTCTGCTGTTTGGGGGTAGGTTTCCGGGTAGAATTTTAAAGTACTAGTTCCCCCCCGGTATGGATTATTTATTCATCAAAAGACAAAAATAGCCAATGCTACATCCAATGTGACAAAATATGCTGTGTAGTTAAATACCTCAATGTCAGTATTTTCATGAGTAAGGGTCATTAAGTTAAACCCTCGGGCCAAAGCGTTATAAGCCTGCAAGCCACGCCAAGGCATGACCAGTAAGCAGGTCCTAAGACTACCTATGCAAACTCTCATTTACCTCTGGTGGAGGGAGAATGACCTCAGTGGGTTTGTCCACACAGGAACTTAAACCCTGGGAGGAGGGGCCACTAACCTCCAATCAACTGACGCCAGTAGAAAATTAAAATGAATAAACACACAATCCCAGCAAGGTCTAACCCCTAAACCAGGTTATTTATTTATGGATTGTTTCCCAATCTGAACCATTGGGTTCCCCAACACCGAATAGCCCTTTTCACTGCTCCTTGCCCTGGTTTAAATTATGTCAAGAACAAATATAAATAGACAGTCAGGTCTATGTCTGCCTTAAAAGCTTTGTACTGTAGGTTCATTTCATATGATAATACTTACACCAGGGGTGCGCAAACGGTGTATGTGGTGCTTTTACCTTTGGCTCACAGGAGGTCTGTGCCTCCGCCGCTGGGAGCTTGGGGTGTACCTGATTCACTAGGTGACAGCGTCTCCACCTGTGCAGGATCCTAATTAGTGTGGGATACCCCCACACAGGAACACACAATAATACACAAGGCATATATCTATAACATTTGATTAAGAATATATGTATATAAGCAGATAACATCAACAATGATAATGGTAGCACTACTGGTTACAGCTATACCTCTGCCACACAGGGCCTTATCCCACCACCGTGTCACTCACAAAGTGTCCACCGTACCTGAGGGGCCCTCGGGCACCCAACCACCCAGGTGTCCACAAGGATAACTGCCCCACCCTTATATGTGGTCAGCGCTGCCACTATGGTGTGTGTGTATACTGTTGGTGCACTGTAGGATAAAGGTACCTGCCGGGTGCTCCAGCAGCCGGGCGCGCCGAGGAGATAACGGAGAGGATCTGCCGATCCAGCGAGGTCCTCCGTGACACGTCCACCTCAGCGTGAGGTGGTATCCTGCAGAGCGGCCCCACACGCAGGTAGTCTCTCTCTCTTGTGGTGGTCTGGTCCCAGAACACACCTATCAGGGCTGTGCAGCTTTGTAGCTGTATCCTTGTACTTACTAACAGCTAAAAGGGCAGGGTCCCTACCTATTGGCCTGTCCCTGGAGCAATCACAATCTATGGTATTGAGTCGGGGCCTAGCTGGGGCCTCGGGGGAATCTGGCCTAGTGCAGAGGGTCACAGACCCCTGCACCTACCTCCTACCCTGTCCTGGTCCCAGCACCGACTGCCTCTCAAGCCCTGAGTGTGCCAAATGTATCTCTCAGCAGGAGATCTCAGTCGCGCGATTGGCTCCCAGGTGTCATGTGGTTAGCAGCCCCAGTGGCTGCTGGGTGTTGTAGTCCCTTGCGGAGCCCTTTCCTATTGCCACCACGTGCGTTATGAGCACTGCGCATGCGCGACGTTGGGAAGGCCCTGAGCTACGGAGCGACACATATGCCAGTCCGCGATCCCTGTGATGGCCGCCACAACGCTTCTGCGCATGCCGCTAAGGTAATGAAGCTGTTTTAATATAAATTTTAATAGTGTAGATGGGCAGGGGGTCACCGGAGCAGAACAACTGTCACACCACTCCCTGCTGTTTGAACTGTCACTGTCATACCACTCCTTGCTGTTAGAACTGTCACTGTCACAACACTCCCTGCTGTTAGAACTGTCACTGTCATGCCACTCCTTGCTGTTAGAACTGTCACTGTCACAACACTCCCTGCGTTAGAACTGTCACACCACTCCCTGCAGTTAGAACTGTCACTGTCAAACCACTCCATTTGTTTAGAACTGTCACTGTCACACCGCTCCCTGCATTACAACTGTCACTGTCACACCACTCCCTGCTCTTAGAACTGTCGGACAACCCCCTACTGTTAGAACTATCACACCACTCTCTGCTGTAAAAATTGCCACTGTCACACCACTCACTGCTTTAGAGCTGTCACTGTCACACCACTCTCTGTTGTAAGAACTGTCACACCACTCTCTGCTGTTAGAACTGTCACTGTCACACCACTCCCTGCAGTTGGAACTGTCACTATCACACCACTCCCTGCTGTTAGAACTGTCACACCACTCCCTGCTGTTAGACCACTCCTTAATATACACCCTCTGGTAAAGGGGAATAATTGACTCTTCAGGAAGCAGTTAAGCGGCGAAATGCATCTGGAGACTAGGAAGTGAGAGGAGATCAAAAGAAATGCGTTCGCTTTTCCCAGGCAGCCGCTACTGGAAGTGACAGATGGAACCATTACGTGAGACGTCGACACTCATAGATGTGGTGAGGTTGGAGCGGGTGCCTGATTCAGCAGATTTGGCTTCTATTTGTAAACTGTTTTTAAATGCGCTAAAGATTATGCCTGAATACATGTTTGTGTACCATCTACAATATTGTGTCTCTTTATCCATCTCTCCTGAGATTTTCTCCATCCACCAGAATCTATACAAAGGAAGAGACTGAGCTTGAGATATGTCAGTTTTTAGTTGAATAAATGTGAGTGGACACTTCAGAAGATACAACAAGACCTCAACTTTGTGTCCAAACGTTCTTTTGCTATTGGTTGTCTTTTTCCTTTTTTTTTTAGGTGCCATCCTACGCTTCTCTTTCGTTTGTAGAAAACACATACAGTACCAAGGAATTTAGGAGACGGTTCCTAATTCTAGGGTCTGAGGGGAGATTTTTTTGTGGGTTCCATTTTCTGGCACTTGCTATTTGGTTTATTATTTACTGAGCCACATTCACTATCATGATTTGTGCAGAGTATATTTGCGAATTCATTTATATTAATATTATCTGATATTTGACTTGCTTTAGTATTTCACTAAAATTCACATTATTATATTATATTAACTTCATTTTTTTTTTTTTTGGAGCACTGACCAAGACATGTTTGGGGTTTAACACTTCTCCTTTCTGTCAGCATTGTCACTCACACAACTCAATGTCAGATTTGTTACTATCACTGTTCCCTCTCCTCTGCCAATTTTTTTTATCATAACCAGGGCTATTATTGCCATATCTATTTCTACTGCAACATCTGTCAATGACTAAAATGCTCTGTTTTAAAATCTGTCACCAGCACTGGCGTGCTTTAATTTCTGTCACTGTTGTATCACTGATCAATGAGTCCAACCTCCTCTTTTCATGAGGCCGGGCCACGTGATGGCACCTCATCTGTCCATGTCACATCCTGCAATCAGACCAGTCACATCCCTACCCATAGCCACATCTGTCTGGCATAACTATCAAAGCGCTCAGCTCTGACACTGGTACTATATCATTCTTATCAGACCTGTGAGTGTCAGACAGTCCCTCTCCAACATGCCAGATATTGTGTCATCCATCCTTTCCATCAAACCAGTTAGTGTAATGTAGATTCCTTCTGCCAACACTGGCACTGTGACACCTGTCACTCCAGTAAAACCTGTGTCACACAGGGACGTTCTGCCATCAGTGGCATCTGTCCAAATGTTACATACTCTGGTTACTGAAGTTTGCAAATGCCGTGAGTACATCTTCACATTAAAGCTGCAGTTCAGTCTTTTTTTTTTTTAATTTATTTTTTTACTTCAATAGTTTCATGTGTGCAATCTCTAATTACCTAAAGAACTGCATAGCTGCCGGTCAATTCGTTCTCCGTCTATTGATCGGCAAAGTCTGGCGACATCTTTAAATATGGGGAATGTAAATCGTTGCTATAGGAACAAGCATGCTTGTTAAAATAGAATACAAGAAAATTGGTCTTTCAAAGTTGTTGTTTTTTTAAAACAGAAAATGCTAAAAGTATTTTTTCTTACTACAGAACTGATTTATTAAAAAAAAAACACACATACAGCATATTGACTGAACTGCAGCTTTAAGCTTGGTGTGGAGTGTCCTTCCTATTAACCTGGTAAATTCATATAGCTCACGCCTGCTAAAACTGACACTGACAGTTGCTCATAATATCTCTTGCTACACACTTCTGTGCTATAATTCGCTTGATCGTGACACATCTGACCTCGCACTGCTTTCCGTGGTCTCTGAAACTGTGAACTTGTCTTTCCTGCCAGACCTGCTCTTTTCACACAAATCTGTTTGGATACCATGGCACTCGATCTTCCTACATTTCACACTAATAACCATCACTACTACCTGCTTTGTTAATGTGAAATCTATCTTCCTTATTAGACTTATTGTGACACTGCCCACCTGTGTCATCCTTGATACGCTGATACCTATCAGACCTGTCACATAAAGCTGTCCGAGCGATGCCTGATTGGAAATTTTATTTAATGTAGATCCTAGCATCATAGAGGACCCAGCTGAGTGAATTTACCATTTTACAGCGGTTCAAGCATAAAACTTGAGATGACTAAAGTGTGAGTTTAAACTCTATAGGAGTATCAGCAAGCTGTGTTTTTCACCTGAACATACTACACTATATATTCTTTGTTTTTCTTGTTTCAACATATCTTCTGGAACCCCATCCTGCGCCCAAGAGAACCTACCCCAACTATCTTCTGAATTGGGTTTCCGAGAGAATCCAGTTTTTTAGGACTTTGTTTCTATCAGAGACATTTCTTTGGACACATTATCATTCTTTTTGCATAATATGTATATATATATATATTTTTTTTTTTGCACAATATTGTATATCACATTCACACACACAATACAGAGTATTGTTTAGTGCTAGCTCTTTTTGTATGTCTTTTCTTCCAGACTCTGTCACACCTTGGATGTCATTACTCGTATACTATGCAAGGTCAGACATACATATCTATGTATAAAGCTTCTGCATTTATCAGCACCCACACTGAAGCTCCGACAACCATCTTATTCCCTGGAAATCCTTTCCTCACTTCCACCCACACTGAAGATACCGAGACCATCTTGTTTACTGGATTACTTCCTCCAGGAAGCTTCCATAGCATGGTTTCTGTTAGACTCCAGTGATTTTATTTGTTGGCACCCAGCCTTGATCCCAGACAGTGACCCCAAACTTGCACCTCTGCCACCTGCCTTGACCACTGCCTGTGACCCCAATCTTCTAGCACTGCCGCCTGCCTTGACCACTGCCTGTGACCCAGACGTTGCACGTCTGCCTCCTGTCTTGACCACAGCCTGTGACCTCGACTTTGCACTGTTGACATCTGCCTTTATCCCAGCCTGTGACCCCGACTACTCTATGATCAATTCAGGACTCTGTCTCCCTGTGACGAAGCGGCCTGAAAGCGAGGTCAGTGAAGAGTCCACACATGCATTTCTGGGCAAACCATAATATTTGAGTGGTTTTATTTTCCACAAAAACAACTAAAACTTTGGGGCTACTGCCTCTTTAAGGCAAAACATAAATCATAACATAAACACCTACTTTACATTAGGAGACTAAAGAAACATTACTCCGGCCCTTTCTAACTGGACCGCCAGCTAAGCTGGTTACCAACCCCAAAACATATAAAACACTACCAATACCAGGGAACCATATAGAAAGTCTTATCTGTGTGTTCTGGTCCGGCATCTCCGATTTCTCCAGGGACTTAAAATGCAGGCGGTGAAGTCCTGCTGCTCCCAGTAAATTTGTTGCCCTATTTCTTTACAGGCTTCTCTGCTGTGTGGGCTTTGGGTTCCCCAATATTGCCAGGCAAAACCCTCTGGTCAACAAGCCTGGATCCCTGTGGGCGGGAGCTCTGTTGTCTGTTTCCTCCAACAGACTCCAACAGGGACATTGAAAAGCAGCTACTTCCTGCCTTTTACACCCTGCTTAATCAGGAGTTTCACATATCATATGCATGAAACCCGACACCAGTGCAATTTCCTGCCCTGTAAAGGGAGATTAACTCCTTGACTCCCTTACACTGCCGGTTCAGGTCGGTAATTTAATATCCTACCTCATCCTTCTGGGACGCTTCCTGTCTTGAGATGAGCATTGTTACATTATGCTCTGGCCAGACATGGACCCCGCTGAGGTAGGAAAGCCTGTTTCCTCCAAAGGGAATCTTTAAGGAAACCACGAGAAATGCGTTTCGGACCAAGACCAACAACTGGCCCTAATCTCCTCATCTCTAAACACCATTGCTGCCTGACTGAATTCCCTCCAGATTGCTCCAATCCCTGCAGGCTCTGCAACTCATGGCTCCTCCTGCCCTTCGGGAACTCCATATACCTGCCTCTCTATGTTATGAAGAAGATCCTGCTGCCTGCAGAAGATTCTTAAACCAGTGCTCAATTCAGTTCATGCTCCTGCCGTCCATGTTTGCTTCTCATTGGACAAGGGTGGTATATATCAGCTCCCTGCTCTTCAACGAGGCCCTGACATGGGCATCTCTGTTATGGGAGAGTGATTTTCCCCTGGTATATTACTCAACTGTCTTCATGCAGGCCTTTCAGAGGGTCTTTGATGCCACAGGATGGGTATAGTCCGCTTCCACATCACATCTCTGGATCCATCAGGGTGCACACACTGTGGGGAAATACACTATTGAATTCTGGACCCAAGATGCCAACACAGGTTGAAATATCCTGGCTCTAGGGGCCATCTTCTGGCAGTGCCTATCTGAGTGTTTGAAGGTACTTGCCATGGTTCAGGGCTGGAGAGAGGAGTGGTCGTAATCCATAGCCAAGGTCAAGGAGAAGAAAGAGCAGGTGTACTGGAGCAAGCCGAGGACCAGGGATAGAGAAGAGCAAAGTCCAGGTACGAGCAGGGGTCACAATAAAGGGTCAGGCAAAGAATTCTGGATGCAGTGAGCATGGCACACAAGCAACAGTTTATGCTCAGCAACAAACAGAGGGCAGATAGGGCATAAGAAGGGGCAGGAGCCAATGGAAAGGCAGCAGGGGGAGTGGTCTCAGACGTAAGCTGAGCGCCAATAGGAGGTAGCTAATTGACAGTCAGGTGTGACACAGCTGAGGGCAGTCCTGACATTAGCCGCCACGTGACCTGCACACGTGGGAGGAGCGTGGCGCGAGGCGAGTGCGTCGCCTCCAGGTTTGATTGCCCTGATTATGTCACGGGCGCCTGTCTGCGTGAGCTACCTCTTGCCGCCTGGGTTGGTTGCGGGACCCGTCCGAGGGGCGGGGCTTAGCCACCAACCTGACATAGACTTTTATGTTGGGGGTCATCAGTCCAAGTTAGGCGGCCATCTCAGAGCGATGAAAATGTCTGAATATTTATCACGCACATACTGGTGGCCGGAGATTCTGAGCAATGTCATAGATTTTGTGGCCACTTGTGCTCAAACCAAGGTGTCCTGAGCTCTTTCCTGCGGCCTACTCCTATCACTGTCAATTCGTGACCGGCCTTGGTAATGAACTCCATTGTTGAGTTATCGCCTTCACAAGGTATGATTACCATTCTAGTAGTGGTTGATCACTTTACTAAGCAGGCCCATTTCATTTCCATGAACAAATTACCCTCCGCCTCAAAACTCTTTCATCTATGAAATCTTCCGTTTGCACAGAGTACCCTCAGAGATTGTCTCTGACCAGGAATCACCGTTTGTTTCGATACAAAGTCTGATCGAAGAAGATCAGAATAGATCCCAGAAAATTGCACTAAACCTGATAAAATGTAATGTCAAAACCTATAATAGGTAGGATATACACAATAGTTTGTAGACTACAGTAGGATAAATAGGAAGACTGGTCAGAAATACTACCTCTCAGGGAGAATATAACAAGACAAAAAAATAATAAAATGTCATTTAACATACATCAAACTCTGTGTGTTATTTATTTACAAAGTGAAAGTTAAAAAGTTAGATGCAGACATACCAGAAAATGGTGCAACCAACATTAATACACAGGTGCCGTTTGGCTCCGGTATATTACAGCGTGAGTTTCAACAAAATAACTTTACACCACCATTTTGTCTTTGATACATGAAGCCCGTTGACTTATTAAAAAAAAAATGGAAATTACCTAATTTTCATGTCAAATTTATTAGGAATAATGCAGTGGTGAATAGCAAACACTTAGAAATATTGCAGAAATGTTATAGCAAATAAATTGGGAACATCCTTTTCTTGTAAAACAAAAACTTGTACTCTATGTGACCAACGTTCCCCACAAAAGATTTGAAAGTCAGTGGACAATTCCATTGGTTTATTTTAAAGATATAACATTCTATTTTAGTCTGTCTATAAATATTCCGTGTACCTTTAGTACATCTATTTTTCTTGTCTCTTTAAAACGGCCCATACTAACTTTTCAGGACAGATGAATTTGCCTTTTCCTACCAGGCTTATATAGACTTTAATTTAAAATAAATCCCTACATATGGCACTGATGCACTTGTTTACTTTTTGGGTACTGTGAAATTATATATTTTTTGCCATACATGTTTTTTTTAAATCCATACAAGCAGGAAAATAAGTAAGAAAAAAAAATGTATTTATTTATTCCTTCTTTATAGAATTTTAGACAGTCTCCCCCCCCTCCCCCCATGTTTTTAAGCACATGCCACCAGTGCAACATATTTGCATAATGCTTGCATACATTTGGCCTGGCTACAAGTTTAAGTTTCTGTGTTCTCTTTACCAGGTCCAAAGGCAGGAATGAGGTCAAAAGCACAGGACACATCTGGATCTGCCGCTTCTTCTCTTCCTTGTTTGCACAAGTCTACATTCACATATCCACTCTTCCCTTCATTTGGCTCACACACAATCTTGTCCCCTTCCTTATCTTTCCTGGCTAGATTTGTTTCCCCTCCACTTGACCTTGGGTCGGCCTCGTCCCTTTCCTTTTTGTTCCTCCATTAGCCAGACTGTCTTTGCTCTGCTACCTGTTTCAGCGTTTTGCCATACTTCCCGAATAAAACAAAATACCTCCTTCTTTGATATGCACAGGATTTATAATGATATTTTTTAAGATTTACTACATATGTCTGAAATCCAATAACCTTACTAAATATTGCATTAATGTCCCTTGTCCTGCCCTCCACAAAGTCACCCTTTCCTCCTGTTGCAATGGTAATATACAAATGTGAACATGTCAAACAACAATTACTGTCTGTCTCTGTTTACTTTTGCCCCCAGTCTCATTGCATTCTGCACATCCTGCTGTGTGCTTATTCAACACAGTGTGCTGAATTCCGAATGCTGATATTCTATTGATCTGTGTTCTCTTTTTGGAGAGGTAATTTACCAGCATTGCTTGCTGGAGTTTATGGTTTAGTGTGCAAGACTCTTATCTAAGGGATATTGCTGTTCTTTATCCTACTCTTCCGAAGGATGTTTTTTCTGGTGTTGTCGGAGAAGGCATCGTTGCTAAACATCAGGAGCATCAGATTTTGGGGACCTGAAAACTAGCCCAGAAATACATTCTTCGGGGGATTTCCTGGCCAGTAATTCAATGATTAGAGTTACAGTAACATCACTAGACTTCATCAGTGCTTGGTATACCTATGCGCTATACTAACACACTTTAAGGATTTTAGACAGTCAGTTGGCAGCTTGGTCCCTTTGTAGTCCATTCAAATGAATCAGATGTAAGGTGTCTTCTGGTCATCCTATGGCATTGCTTTCTTTGTAAATATGGCCCAATATATCTGTAATAGGGGAGTCCCCAAGTTAGAATTGATGCTATCAAATACCTATGGGCCTGCAGTGTGTACTAAGCATCGTAAACAGAGTTTGTGGTGCAAAATTGGCCCACAGAAATGTCATTTTCATTTGCACATCTACTAACCTTACGGTTCTTAATCTGTGCCATCGGCGTCAAAAATGAACTGTTTTTTTTTGTCCCATAGATATGGACGGCACTAGGCATATAGATGTGGATGGTACAGTATGTAATAGAAAATATATGTTTCTTCACAAAAAAGTGTAACAAAATCGTCTGCCAAGGTTAAGCTGCAGTAAATCCCCCAAAGTCTGTTTATATTGTTAGCACATAATACAGTTGTTATGTATCAACTAAAAATGTATTTGATGTAGCACGGATGTTTCATTATATATGTGTAAGGATGTGCATATATATATCTAAAGGTTCCGCGCTGTCAATCACAAAGGCAGCGCCATATTAGTCATTCTGTCAGCAAGGTCACTGTGTACAAGTTGGGCTGCGCATGCGCGAGAGAAGCGCGCGAAGGGTAACCAATCTGTGGAGACTTTGGGGGTTTGAACTCTGAACTCCGAACTGCGAGAGAGTCAGCTGAGGCTGAGAACCAATCGGGTGCGAGACTCTGGATATAGAGGAACCGGATGCGTGTGGGCGGTGGAAGAGAGCAGAGAGGGAGGTGAAGGAGGAGGTTGGCGGAACCTCGTGTGCGCGAGCGGAGGGTCAGTGACCCGTCCGCTTAGGTGAAAGGTACCCCCCCGGCCCGAGGAGTATTCCCCTGTCATCGTAGGGTGCTGTTTTGTAAGGACGGCCTTAGTTGGTAGGGACATTTCCCATTAGTGTGATTTGGCTGCGGAGCTGCGGCCGCCATCTTGGATTGGATACAGACGGCGCTGCAGCAAGGAGTGACGGCGAAAGGCTGGAGCAACGCTAGGACCCTGCGTGGAGTGTGATGGTCATCGCAGTGACCGGAAGGTATCATTGTTTATAAGTGCACCTACACCGGTCACCAGGCGCTGATCCCGCCTCCCACTAACTAATTGGGCCAACTGTGCAAATCCTATGGTACCATACCTATACTGGTTATAAGACATACTCCTAGGGAGAGTGGCAGAGCCACCTGTGTACAGGACATTATCCCTAATAAGGTGTGGCCGAGCCACGGTGTGTGTGTGTGTAATGTTATATGTTTATTCTGCAGATCATTTGTTCTTTATGCATGATATATAAAAGGTTGCTGTTGCATAATGCTGTTGTGATGTTCTTGCTCAGGGTATAATCTCTATCATGGGGATCCTGGGCAAGTGGAGGCGCTGCACCGCGATTAATAAAGGTATGACCCCAGGCTCAGAGCTCCTGAGGACACAGGTACATGCACCACAGTAGTTCCTTATTGCAGGCGTTCACAAAAAGGGCTACATTTGGAGGCGCTGCTGAGATCTTAGACCTGGGGTGCCCCCACATTTTTTTTTGTCTCTATTGTGCAACCAACCCACATCATGTCGGTGCCCTCGGCGCTCGAGGTGCGCAAGTGGGCCCAACGGCGCGGGATTCCCTTGAACCGTGTTTTCGCGCTGGGCCATGTCCCCGCCATGATCTCGTTAGGCACAGTGACCGAGCAGGTCCGAAAGCTCCCTCTCCTGGACAATGCCCAAGTACAAGACCATTTTTATGACCGCGACCAGACCTGGCGCCGGATCTTGTATGCCACTGAACAAGATATATGCCCCGAGGCTTTGCCCCATATACTGCTGCTGCCCGAGGCCCCGGGGGTGCGCTGTCCCATAGTCCAGGCGGACACCCCTGTGCCCCTGGCCACTTCCACCCCCCGGAGAGAGTATACCCCCACCGTTGGCGCCGCGACGGGGGGCCCAGACCACTCCCCTGACCGTGGCCTGCACCCTCGCTGGCCCGCAGCCCTGAGCCTAGGCTCCTCATCTACCCCGTCCGGCCTGCGGGCTGGCCTCAACCGACTTAGCCTATCAAGATTGGACGCTCAACCTGCCGTTGGGGATAGCTTACCGGGAGACACCTCTTTTCCCGCACTAGCCGCCGCTATTCACAATACCACCCAGTCGCTCCAGTACAGGAAGTTAAAGGCCTTCTCCGGTGAGAAACCCACGCCCCAAGGGGAAGTAGGGATAGAGGACTGGTTGGATCATACCGAACAGGTACTGCCTGAATGGACCTGCACGGACGCGGTCCGCCGACAGCGCATCGTCGAGTGCCTACGACCCCCCGCGTCCCACATGGTACACTACTACCGTGATGACAACCCGGAAGCTGATGCAGCGGATCTCATCTACTGCCTAACCAAGGCGTATGGAGCTCCGGTGGATATGTACACTTTGATGTCAAAATTTCATGCGTTAGCCCAGAAGGAAGGGGAAATGGTATCCGATTTTCTCAGGCGACTACACCTGGATCTTTGGAATATGGTGAGGAAAGGCGTGTTACCAAGGAAAGAAGCCAACGGACTACGTACCACTCAGTTGCTGAGGGGCCTCCTACCCCTACACCCCGTGTCGGTGCGGGTCAGTAGCTGCATAACGCCCGGACAAGCCCTGTCGTTTCACGACTTAATGGATCGGGTCCAAGCGCACGAGATGGTGTTGTTAGGGCGTGATTTAGCCACTGGAAAGAAGCCACCGCCCGGGGGTAAAGAAGCCAAGAAAGTGGACCCAAAGCCCGACGTGCCCGAACCTGGGGATCCCGATTCCGAGGATGTCCCTACCCCAGTGACACCCAGACCTCGTCCCCCGACTGGGCGAAGTCCCCCAACCATGAGAGACGAAGCTTACCTCAGTCAAATGCAGTGTTACGCATGTGGAAAGATGGGACATTTACGGGCACACTGCCCCACCTCGCGGAGGACGTCGTCCCGACCGGCGCAATCGATGCCGTGCCAACCCCTGGAGGATGAAAAGGTGTTGCCGCCCTCTCAGAGCTCCCGAATTGGCCCCGCTTCCATTGTTCGCGTAGTTATCGAAGGCATCTACGCCGCCGCATTGTTGGATACGGGTTCTCAAGTAACCATCGTGTACCGGCCCTTCTACGACCAACATCTCCACCGACTGCCGTTGTTATCTGCGGATGCCCTGCGACTACGGGGATTGAGTCATGAAGATTACCCCATAGACGGAGTAGTAAAGGTGCAGTTAGATATTCTCCAGCTGAATACTGGTAAACATCACCCCATGGAAGTGGAGGCCTTAGTGTGCCCCGAACCTCAGGACCACCCCAGCGCCCCAATCATCTTAGGGACCAACGCTGACATTGTGCGCGCGGTGTTTCGCCAGTTTTTGCAAGAAGCGGGAGAAGCCCCACTGCTGGCCTTAGCGGCCTGCCCCGCCCTCCAAGAGGTCTGCGGTAGAATTGCGGCTGAAGAAGAGTATGGCGTCCTTTACAGTCAAGAATGGGGACTGACTCAAATTCCCCCGGGGGAAGGACGAATGATGGTCGCCGCTTGTCACTACCCCCGACGACGGTTGGAGGATCAACTCTTCACCGTGGAAAGTATGGCCCAGGACGAACAACGCTTGGGATACAAAGTACTAGCCTCTGTCAAGGAATGGCCCGGGAAGATTCCGAGGCGCACCTGGGTGTACGTGCAGAATATATCCCCGTACCCCATGACTATCGACAGGCGGCAGACGCTGGGAAGGATATACCCTGTAACTCCTGAGGAGAAGGTTTCGACGGGACCCTCTAGGTGCCCACCTACTACCGTCGAGTCAGTGTTGGAATTTGACTTCGGCGACTCGCCACTCCCGGATGTGTGGAGGAAGAGGTTGCAGAACGAGCTACACGACCGAAGGAGTGTGTTCTCCACTGGTGATATGGACGTGGGTTGCAGTCGCAGCGCCCACCATACCATCCGAATGAGCGACGCTACCCCCTTCCGGGAGCGCTCCCGCCGGCTTGCCCCCAGGGATGTTGACGAAGTGAGGGGATTAATCGACGAGATGAAAACGGCTGGCATCGTGCAGGAATCTCGGAGCCCTTACGCCTCACCCATTGTGGTAGTCCGCAAGAAGAACGGGACGGTCCGTTTATGTGTGGATTACAGAACTCTGAATACCCGTACTATTCCCGATCAGTACACACTGCCCCGAATCGAGGACCTCCTGAACGCTCTGACGGGAAGCAAATGGTTCAGTGTGCTCGACCTCAGGTCCGGATATTATCAAGTGCCCATGGGCCAGGAAGACCAAGAAAAAACGGCCTTCATCTGTCCATTAGGGTTTTACCAATTTACCCGCATGCCGCAAGGGATCTGCGGTGCCCCGGCCACGTTCCAGAGACTAATGGAAAAGACCCTCGGAGATCTTAACCCGCGAGAGTGCTTAGTGTACCTGGACGACATTATCGTGTTCGGGCGGACTCTAGAGGAGCACTCCGAGAGACTGATGAAGGTGCTGGATAGACTTCAGGGGGAGGGCCTCAAACTGTCGCTGGACAAATGCAAATTCTGTCGGTCCTCTGTGACGTATGTGGGCCATATTGTATCGGCTGATGGGGTATCCACCGACCCAGGGAAGATAGAGGCGGTGGTGAATTGGCCTAGACCCCAAAATGTTCAAGAGTTGCGGTCCTTCTTGGGGTTTTGTGGCTATTATCGGCGGTTCGTAGAGAGCTATTCCAGCAAGGCCAAGCGACTGAATGATCTTCTAAAGGTGTATCCGGGAGAAACCGGGAGAAAAGGAATCTCGGCGCAGACACCCTTTGGGAAGACATGGACTCCAGAATGTGAACAGGCCTTCAAGAACTTAAAGACCAGCCTCACTCGGGCTCCCGTCTTGGCCTACGCGGACCCCGACAGAGACTATGTTCTACATGTCGATGCTAGCCTTAGCGGATTAGGAGCGGTTTTGCATCAGAAGTATGAGACCGGGCTGCGTCCGGTGGCCTATGCGAGCCGAAGCTTAACCCCTAGCGAGCAGAATTACCCGGTCCATAAACTGGAATTCTTGGCGCTAAAATGGGCTGTGGTAGATAAGCTGCATGACTACCTATATGGGGTACAGTTCGAAGTACGCACGGATAACAATCCCATGACCTATATCAATACGTCTGCCAAATTGGACGCCACAGGACATCGGTGGTTAGCTGCTCTAGCCAATTACAGGTTCAACCTCAAATACAAACCCGGACCCACCAACATAGGTGCCGACGCCCTGTCTCGTCGACCTGGCCTTCAATCCACCCCTGATGAGGAAGTTTGGGAAGAGATACCGGGTCCCGGGATTCGTGCCCTCTGCTCTGTGGCTGCGGTAGTCGACGACCACGTGGCGTTCTCGGAATTACGGGTCGTTGACTCGTTGGGATGCCATTCGCGGGCTATTCCTCGGGCCTATCAGGGTCGAGAAGGGATGAATATCACTGACGATAATATCATCTCGTGGAGGGATCTAGTGCATTATCAAACACAAGACCCCATAGTGGAGCTAGCACGTCAAGCGGTACAACAAGATAACCCTTCTATACTGAAGCGAGCCCCCAAAGACTTGGTGAAACTCCTGTCAAATGAGTTTGGGAAGTTCGAAATGGACAATTGTTTGTTATATCGGGTGATACCTTATCACAACCATCCCGATCGGCGTCAGCTGTTTTTGCCGGAACGTTTGAGAACCCTAGTCCTCCGGGCCCTTCATGATGACCATGGTCACCTGGGCATTGACAAGACATTTGGGCTACTACAGGATAGGTTCTATTGGCCGAGAATGAGGGAGTCCGTGGAGCAACATTGTCGGAGGTGTAATCGCTGTTTACAAAGAAAGACACTGCCCACCATTGCGGCTCCTATGGCACATTTGAAAAGCTCGGGTCCAATGGATTTGGTGTGTATGGATTTTCTCTGTATCGAGCCCGACAATCGGGGAGTTAGTAATGTTCTAGTGATCACTGACCACTACACTAGGTATGCCCAAGCGTTCCCTACGAAAGACCAGAAGGCCGTAACGGTGGCCCGAGTACTATGGGAGAAATATTTCATTCACTATGGGTTGCCGAATCGTCTTCACTCTGATCAGGGCAGAGACTTTGAGAGTACACTGATACGGGAGTTGCTCACACTACTGAACATTGCCAAGTCGCGTACTACCCCGTACCACCCCGAAGGGGATGCTTTGCCTGAACGGTTCAATCGCACTTTGTTAGATATGTTAGGAACTCTGACGAGCCCGCAAAAGACGGAGTGGAGTAAACACGTCGAGGCATTGGTACATGCGTATAATTGTACCCGACATGAGTCCACTGGGTATACCCCGTATTTTTTGATGTTCGGAAGAGAAGCCCGGTTACCGGTGGATGTGCGCCTGCGGATATCTACCGATGGGGTATCCAATAGGACGCATTTCCGATATGTCCAGCGACTAAGGGACAGTTTACAGTTGGCCTATAAATTGGCTGAACGGACGACTGCGCAACTGAATGCGGGAAATAAAAGGCGCTACGATCACAAAGTACGTCATAAGGAAATTCACCCCGGAGATGCGGTCCTCTTACGCAACTTAGGTGTTCCTGGGAAGCATAAATTGGCAGACAGGTGGCGGGAGGGTGTGTATGAGGTGGAGTCACAAATGCCTGGTCTTCCTGTGTACCGGATCAAGGATTCTGAAGGCCGCGTAAAAGTGTGGCATAGGAATCATCTGCTTCCCATACCTCGAGTAGGGACGGATGAATTGGAAGTCCCAGCCACGCCCATAGATGGAGGAGTTGAACACACAGAGGATGGCCCAGAGACTGTAAAAATTGCCACCTCTGAGGATCCAATGGAAGGAACCTCTCAAAGGGGCCTTCCGGCCGCGGAGGCATCTCCCGAAGGAGCCACGGGTAAAGAGCCTCTTGGCCCGAACATTGACCCTTTGACTCCCGCGAGTCAGCCCCTAGATCCTCAAAGTCCATGTTTCACACCCCAAAGAGACAGTACTAATGTTGGAAACCCCTCAAGGGTAGAGATGGAAGCACAAATTGAGACTGGATACTCTGCAGAAGAAGCAGAGGAGAATCAACCCCGGCGAAGTCAAAGAGCCTGTCAGCCTCCCATGCGAATGGCATATGATCAATTTGGGGCACCCCATTATGAGGCTCAGCAGTGGGCTCGGCATAGGATGCAAGCTATGATGGTACTGATTAACGGAATGTGTAACCTGATCTAGGACTGAGAGGGTTGTGTGAATAGTTAGATATATATGTGGTTTATGTAGTCCAGCGGGGACGTTGGATTCTGGAGAGGGGAGAATGTAAGGATGTGCATATATATATCTAAAGGTTCCGCGCTGTCAATCACAAAGGCAGCGCCATATTAGTCATTCTGTCAGCAAGGTCACTGTGTACAAGTTGGGCTGCGCATGCGCGAGAGAAGCGCGCGAAGGGTAACCAATCTGTGGAGACTTTGGGGGTTTGAACTCTGAACTCCGAACTGCGAGAGAGTCAGCTGAGGCTGAGAACCAATCGGGTGCGAGACTCTGGATATAGAGGAACCGGATGCGTGTGGGCGGTGGAAGAGAGCAGAGAGGGAGGTGAAGGAGGAGGTTGGCGGAACCTCGTGTGCGCGAGCGGAGGGTCAGTGACCCGTCCGCTTAGGTGAAAGGTACCCCCCCGGCCCGAGGAGTATTCCCCTGTCATCGTAGGGTGCTGTTTTGTAAGGACGGCCTTAGTTGGTAGGGACATTTCCCATTAGTGTGATTTGGCTGCGGAGCTGCGGCCGCCATCTTGGATTGGATACAGACGGCGCTGCAGCAAGGAGTGACGGCGAAAGGCTGGAGCAACGCTAGGACCCTGCGTGGAGTGTGATGGTCATCGCATTGACCGGAAGGTATCATTGTTTATAAGTGCACCTACACCGGTCACCAGGCGCTGATCCCGCCTCCCACTAACTAATTGGGCCAACTGTGCAAATCCTATGGTACCATACCTATACTGGTTATAAGACATACTCCTAGGGAGAGTGGCAGAGCCACCTGTGTACAGGACATTATCCCTAATAAGGTGTGGCCGAGCCACGGTGTGTGTGTGTGTAATGTTATATGTTTATTCTGCAGATCATTTGTTCTTTATGCATGATATATAAAAGGTTGCTGTTGCATAATGCTGTTGTGATGTTCTTGCTCAGGGTATAATCTCTATCATGGGGATCCTGGGCAAGTGGAGGCGCTGCACCGCGATTAATAAAGGTATGACCCCAGGCTCCCAAATAGCGGAGGCTCAGAGCTCCTGAGGACACAGGTACATGCACCACAGTAGTTCCTTATTGCAGGCGTTCACAAAAAGGGCTACATATGTTAACAAAATTTATTATTTTCATGTATGACTATTATAAATAATACCAGCTGTACCCGGCATAAAATACACTGATCTAGCAGATCTTAAAGGTTATTAATGAAAAATGTCTCTTTGTTTTCACCCCTCCCGGTAATGCCTTGAGGTCTCTTGTCCCCTCTTCCCCACCTTTCTCTCTCCTCCATCATGCCCTGCTCCTCTTTGTACTCCCTCCTCCCCCCTCTCCGCACTCCCTGCCCTAGGCTGTGTCCATAGTATGGACGACCACGTGGACGCGTCCGCACACTACGCGATTGGGCGCATGCGTGCGAAGGCAGGAGGGGGCGCGCGATGCTCGAGAAATCAAACTGATTTCTCGCGCGATAGAGCGGTCACGTGAGTGGTTCGCCCATTGAGGGCGAACCAGCTCCGTGACATCACTGGCAAAGCCCCCACAGCCCGAGTACTATGGCCAGGGAAAGCACACGCTTTCCCTGAACCTCCGCGCGCCTCCGCACAGCTGCACTCTCTATGGACGCAGCCTTACTGTGTCTGCTCTTCTCTGTGTGCTCTATACTCCCTCCTCTACTACTCATCTCATCTGTCTACTCCTCTCCTTGCTGTCTCTGTTTACTCCTCTTACCTTGCTGTCTCTCTTCCCCTTTCTTTGCACTCCCTCCTGCCCCATGTGCATACTGCTCTCCATTCCGTCCTCCTCCTCATCCCCCTGTCTCCTCCTCCACTTGCTGTCCTCCTCTCCTTGCCGTCTCTCTCTTTGTCTCCTCTACCCTCCTTGCTGTCTCTCCTTCCCTCCTTGCTGTCTCTCCTCCCCTACTTGCTATCTCTCTCTCTGTCTTCTCTGTCCTCGCTGTCTCTCTTTGTGTCTCTTCCCCCTCCTTGCTGTCTCTCCTCCCCTCCTGCTGATTCTGTCCAATCATCACTATCACTTGGCTAACTTAAACAATCTACTATATATTTCAAAATGTGTGGCGAGTCAGCCACTGGCTGTTGTACCTGGTAGGCTATATTCTGGCCTGTGACATCATACTTGTGACATCATAATGATTTGCAGACATCCTTCGCGTCAGCCCTCGGAAGGGGGTGTCCAATGTAGGGAGAGTTCAAAATATTTTTTTTCCCAATTTATAACAATATTTTAGCTAACACATGCTAACCTTCTATGTGTCCCGGTGTGTGTTCCTGCATTTGTGCAAAAAGGAATTCTTAAAAATCCGTCTGGATTGTATGCAATGACGTATTTGAATGAATCCGTCCGGACTGTGCGTATGCAATCCGCATGCGGATTTTAGTGCGCTGGACGGATTTTGTCAAAATGATCCCCGGAATTCTGGGGGATAAGAAGTTCAAAAGATATTTTAGAGTTGAACTGCTATGTTAAGTATCCCAGAGACCGCCGTGGTCATCTTTACAACATCTTGATCCTAAGTAATGCTCTTACTGGTTGAAAGCACTTAATGTGGTGAGGTTATATTGTATTTTGTAAGTTGCATGGACATTATGCAACACACGGCAATCAATTCTGGATGATAATACTTTGAATCACAGCTATTAGAGCATCGAACATATTGAAGGAACGCGTTCCAGCAGTCTGCTTCTCCTAATCAGCAATGTGTCTGCTGATGTGCCATTAAACTGTGATTAGATTACGTTTAGTCTGTGTGATAGCAGCTCTCCCTTTGTCAATATTTCACCCAGAAGAAAGATCACAGAAGAGGAAGTGAAGCTCACACAATTCCAGCGAAAGCACTACACATCCAAGCCATGCCCGCTACGCTTGCCTTTAACGGTGTTTGTATTTACGATTCCCCTCGTGCGTATCATATTCTCTTATGAATTGTTGACACATATTTGTTGTGGGCAGGCCTTTCTTAAAGGCGCAATCCTACACCTTTATTTTATTTTTTTTTGAACAAGTTGCCTTAAAACTTACTTTTTACACTGATTACTGGGAAATCATGCACATTTTTTATGGCTTTAGAGAAATAACATAATATTTCTGGAGGCTGTCCTTTTTATTTAATGGCAAATTTACACACATTGCTCGAGTATTATGTATATAAATTTATATTATTATTATTAGTATTATGTATATAAATATATAAATGTAACACATTGCTCGAGTATTATGTATATAAATTTATATTATTATTATTATTATGTATATAAATATATAAATTTAACACATTGCTCGAGTATTATGTATATAAATTTATATTATTATTATTATTATGTATATAAATATATAAATTTAACACATTGCTCGAGTATTATGTGTATAAACAGATGTAGTAAGGATAGTTAGCATGACCGCCGCACCACAGATATGCAACAATTAGTGTTGATAAGATCAAATAACTGAAACACTTAATACATGAAAAAGAATAATTATATCAATGATTTTATTTATATTTTCCAATGACATTGTGACACTTACAAGTCAATCTGTCCGATAATCAGACATCAGAAAAGATGCAGATGTAGCCAGATTTATTGTTTTTTGGCACTAGAGCAAGCTACAGTCAGGCAACCATAGTTTTCCTGGCGCAGGATAAATCCAAAAAAATGGACCCCTCGCCCTGCAGCGCGAATGCGGCAGACAGTCTCCGGTGACGCAGACTATCACTTTTGTGGCCTCGTCCACCGGAGACAGTGAGTCTGGCTACATCTGTATCTTCTCTGATGTCGGATTTAGGATGTCAGTATGGCAATTTGATTGGGAAATGAAATTAAATCATCGATATCCTTCTCCTTTATTCAAGTATTTAGTTGCTGCTGTCAAGCATCAGACCAACTGGACCAAAGTCCAAATAAATCATTTTTCATATTGAGAGGAAGAGATGGCATTGCAGCTTTCTATTACTGACCCCATCGCAATATTTGTAGTCAATTAAAAGTCCATTTTCACGGCAGCCCGGTGGTCCCCAGAGTAGGGTTGAGCTGGTTCTGAAAAGGCGGGGGGGGGAGGGGGAATTGAATCCTTAGGGTGTTGTTCATTTATAGGTGCAGTTCTGTCTTAAATCAGCTTTGAGATAAACACAACGGGTGTGATGTGGTAAGGCAAACCTAGAGCAAGATGTATGAACTGCAGGGTCCCCGGAGATGATAATAATCCGGAGACGCTCATCCCCAGATCCGATTCTAAAAAGAATCGAGTTGCTGGACTGCTGCCTTAAAAATCACACACACACACAAAAGATGTAAACGTCCCACATTGTCGATGACGAGTTCCTAGTGCACGTAGAAGCGGGAATGGGGCAAACACTGTTGAACACATCTTTATTCAGATTCTGAGCATGCATAGCATCACCCTAAAGCCAGGCTGGCCACCTCTCCCAGTTATTAAACAGTGTCTGTTGTGTACATTTGCAGCTCGCTGAGCTAACAACATCTGGTAGGTAAGTAACAGTAACAGCAGGTAGAGCCATATTTACTAAGACACTCTCCACTGCCGAAGACACCTTTCACTTGAGTGGGCTGTGAGTGGGCAGCGGTGCCGGTAGATGTGTTATGGAAAAGCACAGCTTAGTGAATATGGGCCCTAGTCTCTTGTGTGCACTTCCATTATATCAAGCGGTCAAATGAGCAAGGATGTGCCAAAACCTCCCACGTCCCAGAGGCCGTCACGTACATATTTGACACGAAGCTGCCAAGAGAAGGCCGAATTGTATCTTTACATTGGGTGTATTCATTCAGTATTGTAGATACTTGTTGTGGACAATTGGGCAGTACATTATATAACACTATTTTAATACATTACAACCTGTAGCTATTTGTATTACTTCTAAATTGTAATCATAATAAAAGCAAAAAGCCATTAAAACTGGGAGTATTGCTACTAATATCTTTAAACAGTTACTCATTTCCAGATACTTTCCAAGCTCTAGTATTTATGCAAGATTCTTTCTCTCTTAGGCCTCGGAAGGCGCTGAGGGGAAACATTATCCCTATCAGCACAGCTTTAGACGGGGCTTCCGCACGCTTCCGCAGGCGTGCGTAGGCGTGTGGAATTGCAGCCGACAGAGAAATTTAAGTTTTCCCGCTGAGGGAAGAGCACGGCCGGTCACGTGACTGCCAAAAGCCAATGGCAGCCCGTGACGTCGGCGCCGTGACGTGGCGCGCTTGTCCCGCCTCCCGCTCCACCTCCAGCCCCGCCTCCTACCCGGCACACAAGCACGCTCGCTGATGCTCATGCAGGGACACGAAAAAGCTCCTGCTTGAGCAGGAGAGCATGAGCGTCAGTGCTGCTCAGCGCTCTTCTTTTCACCATGTTCGAGGCTTTAGGGGTTAAAGTATCTGAGGATAAAACTGCAGAGAGAGTCAACTGATATAATGCAAAGTGCAGATTTGCAAAAAGGTTTGTACCTGTATTATCCGTCTGCAGATGAATGTACGAGATGTGTGCAGAGGTACATATAAGGCTACGCTTATAGTGTCGACGACAGCGATGCGACGTCGCGTCAAAAATGCATTGCTGCCATCGCGTGTGCTTATAGTAAGCACGACGCGAAAGCGCGATGGAGCACCGGCTTGGTCGCGATCTCTGGAAGTCATCTCAATTTGGTTTTTCTAGCAACCGCATCCTGACATCGCCGTAGCCGTAGCCGGCACTATAAGCGTAGCCTAATGGAGACCGATTTGGTTGAAATTATCTTGGCTTTATTGAGCCTGTTCCTTTATCCAGTCAAAACATACAAAAACAACAAAACAAAAAACAAACCACTATCCCTTTGTAAGGGCTAACTTACTTCCCCCGACCCTATCTGCAGGACTGGAGGGATAATCCAATAAGCACCCTATCATCCCAAAGTCTTAGGAAGTACCTTAAGCAGATGGCCTCCCATGTCAGACCTTGGCAGGTTCCTGGGTCCTCTGTGTTCAGGAAATATAGGTGTCTGGGTGTCTTGATCTCACCACAGCCTTTGTGCTCAAGACTTTGTCTGTGAGCAGGCTTTTCTGCTCTCCTTCTGTCAGGCCAAATGTGAGCTTAGGAGTCTCTCTCCTGTTTCTCACATCAGGCTTGTCTAAAAAGCCTAATCAGTCAGGTGGAGTCTGGTTGGTTGCCTGTGTGCAATTAACCAGCACACTGCTGGATTTAGAGGCAGTTTCTCTCAAACAGGGATAAGTCCCAGTTAAAATGAGCTTACAATGGGTATAAAGAAAAAGTGTGACTAGCCAATGTCTAGCAACCTGACAGAAAAATACTCTATAAATATATGAAATCAAGCATGGTTAAAACATATGTCCACTGCAAATGATATTTCAGTTCCAGGCATGAGAATGCAGCAAGATCTGGCACAACACCAGATACGTTAACAGATATTTTCCGTTTTTTTACTTATTTTATCATAAAATATAAATTGTCTGTGCGTGCTGCAAATCCTGCAAGCACAATATTGAAAGCAATGTTTCCTGATTCAGAAAAAGCTGGCGGTGGTCAAACAAAGCGACACATATTATTGATTAAGTCCTCGCTGCTAACACGGCCAATGGAATTCTCAGTGCCATTTGTTCCAAGCCTTTTACTTAGGAGGAAGCAACGCTGAAAACCACAAGGAAGTGGTATTATCAGTGTGGTATTTTATGAGGAAGAAAAGGTGGTAGAAGGATTTTTAGATTTTAAGAGCTACGGTGTTTACACAGCTGCATCCATATTTAATCGAACAAATGAGTGCTTTTAAGAATGCTCCATTTCATGGGAGAATACAGATCTTAGAGACAGAATTATTTTCGGGGAGATTATGAATGATGATGTGTTTTTCAGCTACAAATCAGGGATTGGGAGAGTTGGTCAGTGTGACCTTGCCCAGGAGGGCTAGATGGAGCCGGGCAGTGCCGATTCTTCCTTAAAGTCAGGTAGATCCCTGGAGATGGTCATGGGCTGGGTGGAAATTGTAATGGAAGGATAGCTGTCTGAATTATTACACCTTTGTAGATAAAGTGTACACTAAACTGCAGGGTCGCAGACAGCTTTCCTGGGGCCCAGGAATACAGTTTCCACTGAGACTGGGCCCAGTCAGTCCCATTACCCCTTATCCCCCCTCCCCAGTCCCATTAATGCCTTATATTCCCCCAGCCAAAGGCCCATTACAACCTCACATACCCCCCTAGGCCAATCACTCTCTTCACTCATATCCCCCCCAAGGCCCATTACCACCTTACATCTCCCCCAGACCCATTACATTCCAAGGCCTAACCCAATCCAAGGTCCTTTCCTGAGGCCCATCACAGCCTTACATACCCCCCAAGGCCCATCACCCCCTTACATCCCCCCCAAGTTCCATTACCGCCTTACACCCCCCAAGCCCATTACACCTTTACATCCACCGCAGGCCTATTACCCATTTAGCTGTCTGTTTAAAGGTCCTGAATCTCACGGAAGCCGTGATGTCATCCCTTATGGATTTTTTTTTTGGCCAGCATGACGCGGGAACTTTAAACAGAAGTGAGATACTGGCATCACCTTCCGATGTAAGTGCAACCCCTCCTTATTTCCCTATATGTATTTGTCATCACTAGGACGGGAGCCTGAGTCCACCCTCCCCTGTGTGTGGCAGATGAGCAGCAGCCCGCAGTAGGCCTGGCTGAGGTCAGACATCTTCAGAGTGACAGATATAGTTTGGGATAACTATATTTTATATATATATATATATATATATATGAGGAACACAATAATAAAACATACAGGGGCCCTCTTACTTTGAGGACCCTTTTTACACATGTACATAAAGAGATATAATGTACCCCACTGTGCAATGGACCAATAAACACTGGTTTATTGCTCAGTCCAGATGGCTCAGATACGGACTGAGAGACCACTATCTGTGCCGACACTGCATTGGAGCTCTTATGAAATATATTGATGGTTAGCGGTGCAGGCCTGGTACTTCGCCAAGTGTGTGTATAGCAGTGTGTGATGGCAAAAGAATACTGCAGGGTAGCTGGGTGGTCTCCGGGATGTAGTTCCACTTAGGTTACTCACTGCTTGGGACCCCCCAGGTATTCTGGGTCCCTGTTACTCAATCGGTACCCTCTCCAGACTCGCTCTCAGTGCCTCCAGAATACAATGCATGGACGGCTCTGCTGACACGCTGTAGATCTTGTTAGGTGCCTTGGAACAGAACTACTTCCTCTCTCTGCCTCCTTCTGGAACTCTCCCTCTCTTTCACGTGCTCCTTCCTTTCTTTATGTCTCCGTCCCTCCTCTGACATCATCCATCATACTCTCCAATGATATCACTCCTTTCCTGAGTCACAGTTATTGGCCAGAGGGCCTGTCCATCATGAACACACTACAGAACTTGACTCTGTGGCATGTAGAGCAGATAAACTCCTACATCTACCTGGAGGCAGCATGCATACATAACTTTCTGCAGCCATGTGTGGGAGGGGAAGGTTTTTACATAAGTATCTTGGGGAGCAGGGGCCCCCCCGAAGCTCAAATTAATGCAGTTTAGTTCTGGAAAGGTGGGGTGTCTTTTTATATTTATTTATTTTTAAAGGAAAAGTTCCTTGTAATATGACATCTTCCGAAAGCAAAAATACACTTCACCCATCAAGGTTCATCGGGATCCCCAGATTCTCACCAGGCACTTCCATGTGGAAGGGGTGTGGAATATACAACCTACAGTATTATTGAGAACTCTATTGAGTCTTAGCATAAGGAGGTCCTATAAGTCATAGGGCTCTTGTCTACTAGACCTCTGGCACTTGTAAAGACCTCTTGGATTTTAGTGACGATTTAGCAGTACAAGTCACTGGTCTTACTGACTACTTCCAAGGCTCTGCCTCAGAGACTCAACTTCTGACCTTCACAATCCCTTCAGTTTTATTTACAGACTTCTGACTCAAATCCCTGCTCACTTCTTTTCTATCCTTCTCATTCTCTGGTTACTTAGCTGCCATTTCAGTACAGTATTCATCGCACACTTTTAGCTTACGCAGAATCAGTAAATTAACTGCTCCCTAATAGTTACAGAGTCTTACACAACTATCCCCTCACAAGCAGGAAACATAACTCTTGACACCAGTGGTGCTCATCTCCCCCTCAAGGTTTTGAGGATATCCCTGCATCAGCACAGGTGGCTCAATCGGTGACTAAGTCATTTTGATTGAGCCACCTGTGCTGAAACCTTATCTGTTGGTGGCCCTTGGAAGACTGAGTTTGAGCACTGCTGCTTGAACCATGGATTCCCCTACTTTCCTCCCCCCTTCACCCCAATAACAGACACGTACAGTATAAAATGTCACACTGTATGGGGTATAACAACCACAGCTTTAATTAAACGCCAACATATGACCTGTATACAGAACTGTGCCTGTGGCTGTGTCTTGAGCCCATGCATACACGTGACTTGTGACCCCTCCCCCCCATGCTGGCTGGGTAACCGGCTCAGCCACCATGGTAATACCTACCAACCGGGCATTACAACATCTGCCCAAACAACCCGGGGCATTAGCCCACCACCTGCCCTAGGACCCAATCTGGCATCCACGAAACCCCCACCAGCTTAGTCAAATGAATAACTAAACAATCTCTGAAGTAAAGAACTTTGCTTGTGTGACCCCTCCTTGCCCGGCCCAAACAAGTGTTACGTCAGGGTAGTGATATTTAGGCATTAATGCTCAGTGTGGTCGGGTTACCTTTGAGAAACACTGCTTTAACCATACAGAAGGCTTCCTCTACTAGCCTATTTACAATAGACACAATCATAATCCATATTTTGTAATATACTACTGTTATTTAAGTTTTTTTCGAGGCAGAGATTCATTGTGCCTGCAAAATTCAAACATTATTAGTATTATAAATGATAAATGATGATTCGATTGTAACAAAAGTGAACGTGTCATCAAAGTAAATCAAAGGCAAGCAGTTTACTGCTGGATTCTGCCTGAAAAAAGGATAATTAAACTGGTTCTTCAGGACTGATTCTTGATAGATGTATATGAGAGAGTGTGAAAAATTTTTGGAACTGTTGGGTAATTATGTAGATTAAGAGGAAGTCACACAGCTATATCTGTCTGTTTAAATAAATTAAAAACCTTGTCACGACTATATAGGTCTTATGGATAGCCTTTTAAGTAAGTGTGGCATGTAACTAATTTAAATATACTTTGCATATCTCCCATGGTACCTCAGGTGTGCTCCTTTCTCAGAACAGGCATACAGCCCTAATTTATTTGAGGGGACGCACACACGGGCGCACACCTACCTACCTACCTACCTATAGCTCCTCCCCATAACATAGCCGCTGCGTCTATGTGTCCCTAGAGTACCAGAGCCAATGAGGTGGTGGCTATGCCATGGCACCGTCAAAGGGTTAATTATATAGACCCCATATTTTGTTGAAAGAAAAATAGTCAATTTTTACTTTCTCCATCAAAAAAAAGTTCCTTTGGATAATGAAAAGATCCGCATTTTTCTACCAAATATCCAGATGTGGGTCAGTATGGCCTATTTCCTAGCATTCTCTTATTTCTAATGTATATCAAACAAAACGTACCTGTATATTCACTGCTTTCATATATTCCATCCAGATTATGGATTGTCTCAGGCTTCTATACGCTTTTTTTCTTAACCCCTTTTTGCAGACAGGAGGATCCCTGTTTAAAAATCTTGGTACAAAAAAACAGCACCAATGTATGCATAGCATCAAGTTATTTCCTACGTCCTCTGGATAGCCCGGAAGTAGGTATAACAATGTGCCTCCCTTGTCACTTTTAAGAACCCGCTCATTACCCCAGTAATAAAAGTTTTACACGTTTCCCATTAGGAGTTCGCATTTCCTTCCGTCTGTCCGACATTATTCATGTCTCCTCCGGAAAGTAGCCACTGGGTACAAAGATGAAGGGGGCTTATGGAGGAGTGGCTCTGACTCTGAGAACAAGGACACTCAATTTGAATCTAGGACCTGGTTTAATTCCCAGCGTCAGCCACTTGTGACCTTGGGCAAAGTCACCTTATCTCCCTGTGCCTCAGGCACCAACAACATAGATTGTAAATTGTGAGATTCCTTGAGTCCCATTGGGAGAAAAGCACTATATGAAATAGTTATTATTTTTATTATTATTATTGTTATGCACTAAAATCACATTTGGGTTTTCTAAAATGTGCATCATACCTTATGTATGAAGGTCGTTATGAGACTTCATACATATGATGCATAATTAATTAATTGTTTGAAATTCATTTTAAATTATTACATCATGTTGAATATCTGATTAATACAATTTAAAGTAAAATGATGTGTATTTTTTTTTAATTTATAACTAGTATCAGTAGATATAAATTATTAACGTAATATTACTTTTAAAAAGCCATACTGTGAAAGTAATACATTTTGTTAATTAATATAATGAAACATCCGTGCTGTGCCAAATGGATTTTTAGTTGATATTGTACATAGAAATTTAATTCTGCGCTAACACTATTACACTTTTGACACACTTTATTCTTGGGGGGGGGAGGGTGCACAGAAATATTCCTTTTTAATACATACCATTTACATCTGTACACTTAGCACAGTGTATTTCTGTGTGTCAAAACAAATGGGGAAAAAATTGATACTGATATTGGAGATGGAGAAAATTCAGGTTAGTACACAAGTACAATTTAAAATTAGATTTCTATGCCCCAATTATACACCAAAAAGTAATTTTTTTAGGCATAGTACTACTGTAGTTGAAGCCCCAAAATCCCATTTCACCTTTTGCTTTGATGAATCTGGCCTTGTGTTCTTGCTGTAGAATTGGTGACCACATTTATCCCGGGAAAAACCGGGACAAATATCGTGCATGCGTGAACGACAACCCGCCGATCATGTATGCGTGATCGGCGTTTGACGCCCGACGCAAGCGTGATTGGCATTTGCCGGCCACACATGCACATGCACGGCCTGCAAGCGCCGATCGCGAAGGTGCACGAGTGGACAGCAAGTGTCGATTGCGTAAGTGCGGTCAGCGCCAATAAAAAACTGGGACATTGGCCAAAAAAGTCAGGACAAACCTAAAAAAACAGGACTGTCCCAGCTAAACCGGGACATCTGCTCACCCTATGCTGTAGTACTGGAGCCAAGAGAATGGAATATATAGCCCCCCAAAAAATCTAGTGAGGTGCTGAAATATCATGGATTATTATTCTCTCTTCTCTTAACCTCTTATCTTCAGTTATATTTTAAAGTTGCATTCCTGCCCAAAATGAACCTAATTCCTCGTCCATGCTGACAGCGTGCCTGACGTGGCTCTCGCTTGCAGCAGGGGCGGTTCCTGGCTTGCATTGTTGCGCGGTGGGGGGGAGGGGGCGTGGTGAGGGCTTGCCGGGAGAGAGCACCCGTGACGTCACAGGCGTGGTTCAACCTCATTGGCTGACCGGCCCATCGTGCGACAAAGACATAAAAATGTGGTATTTGCACGCATAGCACCTACCCACGCTCACGTGCACGTGCGCACAGTATGGACGCTCCAATGGATTTACATCGATTTGATCACTTGTGATCAGCATGGACAAGGCCTTTTTTTTTTTTTACATTGTATTCCTTCCTTTTTTTATTGTATTTGCATTTTTATTGGAAGGCCCACTGCAGAGATCTTCAGCTAGATTTACAAAGAGGCAAAAAGCCTCAGTGCTAGATCCAATATGACAAATTAAATAGTTATGCTTAAATTCCGAGCTTCCAGGGGTTGTGTGTGTTTGTAAATTTCAATTGTTTGGCGGTTAGTGACCCCTCTTCCCTGGTTTTAAGCTCACTCATCCCACCTTTTCCATGGCAGGACTCGTTATGCACCCGTGAATGACCAGTCTATTGAGACAGTTCACTCTCCACTAGGCTTCGGCCCCAGTGTCGGCGCTGCACGCGCCTCAGCCAGGCGGGCGGCGCGTGTAGGGGAGATCCCCGGGCTGCACTGAGGAAAGATGGGGTTGGCAGCCATGACGTCACCCGGCAGGTTTGCACTCATTGGCTGAACCGCCGGGGGGGCGTGGCCAGCGCTCTGTTGTCAGTTCTGAAGACAGTTTTTCTGACTTCAGACAAATCTGGCCGTGCAGTGGTCAAGGTAGGTAGCGAGGACCTAGCCTTAGAGTGGTTAGGAGAGCTTTTACAGATACAGTAGAGATAGTACTTGCAGAAGAGGGGATATATTGACGTGGTTTGCAAGTTCTTTGGTCAAAGAATTTAAAGCTGCAGTTCAGGCTCCCGTTTTTTTTTTAACTTCAATAGTTTTATCTGGGCAATCTCTACTTACCTAAAAAACTGCATAGCTGCCGGCCAATTCGTTCTCCGTCTATTGATCGGCAAAGTTTGGCGACATCTTTAAATATGGGGAATGTAAATCGTTGCTATAGGAACAAGCATGCTTGTTAAAATAGAATACAAGAAAGTTGGTCTTTCAAAGTTGTTTTTTTTTAAAACAGAAAATGCTAAAAGTATTTTTTCTTACTACAGAACTGATTTATTAAAAAAAAAACACACATGCAGGATATTGCCTGAACTGCAGCTTTAACTACGGAAAATGATCCTAGAGTGGGCCAATCAATTAAATTGGACATATGGTGCCGTCCAACTCCCTACCTCTTTGTACATATGGTATTTATCATTAAATAGGTAATCCATAGTAACTGTCCACAAGAAACAGATTTTGTAAATAATTGAACAATCTACTTGTATTCCTTAAACAAATGTAACCATGCGTAATGTAAATATGATGCCACTTTCCTTTCTCTGGAAATTGAGCTCTTTTTTCAGGTTTTTCCCTTACTCCACCCAGTCCTTATCAGAGAGTCAATAAAAGGTAAGAGTGGGCTGGGGAGGAGGCATCAGACAAAAGGTAATAACCCCCCAAAAATCCATCCCCTTTCAAAATCTCACCTCATCATGTTTACAAACTACAGTAACTAATAACCCCAATGTAAGCACTCAGGTGTGAGATCTTGGGGAAAATGGCATTCATGACCCAGGTTTAACCCCCAACACCTGTCACTCAGTGTTGTCCTAGGACAGAGGTGGGCAACTCCAGTCCTCAAGGGCCACCAACAGGTCAGGTTTTAAGAACATCCCTGCTTCAGCACAGGGGGTCCAATCTTTGAGATAGCCACTGATTGAGCCACCTGTGCTGATGCAGGGATATCCTGAAAACCTGACCTGTTGGTGGCCATTGAGGTTTGGAGTTGCCCCGCCCCTGCCTCTGGAGGAAGTGCTCTTTTAAACCTACATCCAGTTGCTTATACAAATTCTAGTAATTGCACATTTTTAAGCACATGTAGCAGAGGTTTTGATGCAATTTAAACTGTTAAATAATTGTAATGTTTTAGTGCTTAATGTGTATGAGGTCCTGTGTACAATTAAAGGTTCTCTCTAGCTTAGGCAGGAGGGGAAGACACACCTTCCTTACAGGAGGGAGGGCAGTGTAATGGACCCATGGGGCAGGTCACCCACTGGCCATAGTTAACGTGTAAGTAGGATCGTTACTTTTTAATGTCTTATGGAATAGAAGGGGTAACATTTGTTGACTTACTGTAGGTAAAGGATAGAGGGAATTGCACCAATGTTTGTGTTGTGGAACCCTAAAACCTTCCATCCTAAACAACCCCAGGAACCTTCCAGGAGAGGAATCTACAGGGGAAAGTGCTAAGGGAGTATTTGGTTGGTTGGGGGATGCTGTATGCTGTTGAAACGCAAGCGCACTAAAGGCAAAGGGTCCATCTGCACCTCTGTTCCTGGATGTTTTCCAGTGCATCATAGGGAGAAACCTCTATACTGGACCACAAGATTTGTCCAAGAGAGGGCAGAAGGATGAGATGTTCTGTGGCTTTCCTTACTCTCTGGAATTAGGATGGCTAATTATAGCACCTTCCAAGGATGTATTACTGGTTCCACCATAGGCTTAACCCAAACTGCTCCAGAGTCGTGTTACACAATGTGCTCTTAAAACTGACACCTGCAGCTCAGTCTAAGCCAGGGGTGGCCAACTCCAGTCTGCAAGGGCCACCAGCAGGTCAGGTTTTAAGGATATCCCTGCTTCAGCAATGTCAGTGGCTTAGTCGGAGACTGGGTTAGCTGTGCGGAAGCAGGAATATCCTGAAAACCTGACCTGTTGATGGCTCTTGCGGACGGGAGTTGACAACCCCTGGTCTAAGCAAACTGTCTCTGTATTCTGGGTTATTAATTTTTTTTTAAAAAAGCACACTTGTATGTTTAATATATAAAGTGGTCCATCTGTGTCCCTGGAAGTACCTGCAGCAAGAAATGTGAGCCACAGGTATTGCACCACACGTTCACTGTAGACATATATCTCACAGAGGGTGGGGATACATGGGCTACACTTAGAATTACAATATCTAATAATCTGCATGACATATATGCATGCACATTTAGGTTCCCCAGTGTGGTGGCCATTACAGAAGATTGCACATGCGCAGTGTATGTGCGCGAACGTTAGCCAATCGGAGAAGGCTCGCAGCAGGGACTACGTGTCCCATGAGCCTCTGCATAGTTCAGGTGGTCCAGTACGGCCAATAGGGCTGCAGCTTTCCCCCTGGAAGGGAAAAATGATACATTTTGCGCGCTGGAGACACTGGCACGCAGGCTGAACATGGCGGCGCCCTGCATATGGGAGCCGCCGCGGATCTCCGGCGACTCAGTCACCACTGCCTCAACCTGCCAGCATCTCCCTGCCTACAGCGGTCTAACCGCAACCTCTAACGCACCCGCGGAGGTAAAGGGGGTCGTGAGGGGACACTGGGGAAATCCAGAGGGGGCTACATAAGTATAGTAACAAAATGTAGTTTGCCCGTTGTTCAGTAACTTCAGTGTGACATTTAGTAAATTATTTTGTTAAGAACATGTGATACACTTTTGTTACCCATAACGTACTTATGGCATTTATATCCTTGGTTATTTTTGACATGGTAACTTTCGGCTTAATCATAGATCAACCTCAAAAGGGCAGGAACTGTACTATTGAACACATAGTTATGGCAAAATACGTGTTCAATAGTGCAGTTCCTGCCCTTTCAAGTTTGATTTATGACGGTGACAGGTTGTTGCCTAATTTGCAGTGCGCCCAAAGATTTCTGTGTATGAATGAATCTTCTCTCTGGGGTCCGTGCATCAAGGCAAAAGTGATGCAATTCTTCAGAGAGAAAAAAAAGGTTGCTCCATGTCAAATAAACAAAAAAAAATGTTAACCAGTAAAGAAACTCTTGCTTCAGCCTAAGGCCGGGGCCATAGAGGCATGATCAGAGCAGAGGCGCGCTGACGCTGAGGCTCGCCTGCTGAAGTCTGCGCGATCGCATGGACTTGCAGGCGAGCCAGCGTGCGCGAAGGGAGCCGGGGGGGAGGTGGTTGGAGGCGGGGCAGTGACGTCGCTGGGCCAATCGCTTGCGACGCACTGATGTCAACATCACGGCGCCAACGTCACGGCGCCGTGACGTTGACACTGCTTCAGGCTGATTGGACGTTTTCAGCCGACAGCGCGCTGAAAAACAGCTTGGCGCTCGGCTGAAAATTCCAAAGCCTCAGCACGCCTGCGGACGCTCGCGTGAGCCCCTTCTCAAGGCATCCTCATTGAAGATGCAGGGGCTCAGCGCGGCCTGTCCTTCTATGGACTCGGCCTAAGACTAGAAGAGATGAACGTGACAGATGGGAATACTGCAAACACGGTTAGAGACAAATATTAATTTCTGATTGCACTCATTACCATTAACACACACACATTCCCAGCTTGCTCAAACTCCAACATCCACCACATATATATATTTATGTCAAAGGGAGTGCTACTGAGCGTGGCAAATGTATACAACAAAAGACAGGGGAGCCCAATACTACATCCAACTGACAAAACATATATGGTAATAAGTATAAAGTTAAATACTTCAGTAGTTATATTTTCTTGGTCATTTAGTTAAACCCCTTTGGCCAAAGTGTCATAAGCCTGCATACCAACGCCAAGGTATAACCAAATTTGCAGGTCCTAATACTACACTGTGACCCTTTCCTTGTACCTCTGCGTGGCCGTGGCCGTTGGTAATGATAAATACAAATTTAAAAACCGCAGTGTGGCTGCACCCGTTGCCGGGTCACTCTGACGGCAGCACCGGAAGTCAGCTGGGCAAAGCTTCCGGTGAGTCAACGTGAGAGGGAGGCCCGCCGCGCGCCTGAGAAGCAGCGTGCGACAGTTGCCTGCAGCGGGGCGGGATCGGTGGCAACTGCAGTACTGCCTGCCACCGCCACCCCTGCAGCACCGCCAGCCGCCGGGCCCCCCGCAGTACCACCAGCCGGTGCCACCCCCCCCGCAGCACCACCAGACACCAGGCCTCCCGCAGTACCACCAGCCGCCGCAGTCACCACCCCCACCCTGTAGCACCGCCACCCCCCGCCCTACTACCTCCTTCCACATTATTGTTGGAAGTACGATCATTCACCCAGTACCCCAAGCACGCTGCTTTGGGGTCACACTTGACTCCTCTCTCACATTCTCCTCTCACATTAAAAACGTTTCTAAAACCTGTCGCTATTTCCTCCGCAATATCACAAAGATACGCCCTTTCCTCTGTTACTCGATTGCAAAAACTCTGACTCAGGTCCTCATTCTCTCCCGTCTTGATTACTGCAACCTCCTGCTGTCCGGCCTTCCTGCCTCTCACCTGTCTCCCTTACAATCTATCCTAAACTCTGCTGCCGGAATCACTCTGCTCTTTCCTAAATCTGTCTCCGCATCTCCCCTGCTGAAATCACTCTCCTGACTTCCGATCAAATCCCGCATCTCACACTCAATTCTCCTCCTCACTTTTAAAGTATATATATATATATATATATATATATATATATATATATATATATATATATAACAAAGGAACAAGAACTCTGCAAGGTATATTTATAGTTTAATATTGGGTTGAGATTGTGTAAATACAGATCAATCCTACAAACAATAGTATTAGATACTCTTCCGAACACATTAGTGATATTATAGACTGAAGATTTGGATTGTACTTTGGTCAATATAAACTGGCCTTTTTAAAAATGTAAGTTGTATGTATCGCGCGATTTTTTTAATGAAAGAATGTGTAAAGGTTACATTTTATTGATCTTTCCCACTTTTTAAACTTTATGATACCGAGTGCAGTCAAGAACGGATTGTTCTCATTCTCTCTATCTTTGAAATAATAAAAAAAAAAATCCATTAGCATTTAATTTATACATTGGGGGTGTCCCCCCAACTGATCTGTAGTGCCCGACCCTCCAGCTCCTCCAAGCTCCTATTATAGTGAGAAAAATGTATACCAGTGTTTGTATAAAAAAATACAAATATATACCAATTGAAATTTGTAACTACAGTATCTATTGACCGGCTAAGCACCCCTGACTCCAACTTTTGATGTCACCGGGAAAGTATTTTGTATTATGTTGCTAAATGCTGCGCTTTGCAATCTAACCATTAATGACTATTGTATCCACCCTGATCCTTATGTCTACTGTCCAACATTTATAATGCCCGCAATATTATTCCTGCTGAAACAGTGACCCAAGGACCACATGAATTTGCTTTCCCAATAACCTCCAGCCATAATATTATCTAATGTGCTCCCCATGGGAATCCCTTTTATTTAATGCTATTCATTAATCATCTGAGTGGATGAGTAGTTCTGAATCTGATCACTGCCTTCCTGGGCAGTTTGTTGCGATCAGGCGTTTGCTAAAATGTACAATCCCTTAGAGCCTCGCAGAAGAGCAATTACCTATCACATCTCATGCACTAAAACCTGCCGGCTGGAGAGTCACACATTGGAAATACAAAAGCGGGTACTGCACGTGCTTCTTCAGAATTTGGACACTTTTATAGGAGCGAATAGGTTTGAGAAGGGAAATGCCGCTCAAAGATATGAAAATAGAGTGATGGTAATCCCCAAACAAAGTACAGTAGAGCTTTGCTTACAAAAGTCTTGCAAAAATGGAATTCCTTTATTTCAGGACCAGTGGAGACAGCAACAATGTTTCAGGTCCTACAGGTCAGGTCAGACCTTTTATCAGGGGATTAGGACCTGAAACATTGTTGCTGTCTCCACTGGTCCTGAAATAAAGGAATTCCATTATTTCAGGACCAGTGGAGACAGCAACAATGTTTCAGGTCCTACAGGTCAGGTCAGACCTTTTATCAGGGGATTAGGACCTGAAACATTGTTGCTGTCTCCATTGCTCCTGAAATAAATGAATTCCATTTTTGCAAGACTTTTTGTAAGTAGAGCTCTACTTTGCTTTGGGGAATATGGTCACTCTATATTTATTGTACTTTTTGTGTTGAACATACAGTTTTCCCCCCATTTGAACATTTTTGTGTCAGTCCGTCCCTGTCCACCCCTTTCGTTTTAAGTGTTAAAAGTTATGAAAAATGGGCATGGCCGCAAGATTTGAGTCATGTCACCTTATTGGAAGGTGGTTTTGACGTATTTGCCTAAACCCTACAATCCACCATGTATACTGCTAGGGCTAACATCTAACATGAATGATTTGTTTTTCATTTAGCAGAGAAGTGAAATACAGTATGCTATTTTCCTGGCATGCAATTTTAAAGGTCAACCCATGACTAGCTGACTAATTGGGCTGCTAAGGGGTCAACATGTGCATATATGGGTGTTTAGGCTTTTGTGTTTTATTTGCAGGTGTTTGTATTGTATGCAAGGCCAGTGCATTGGTCGTCAGCACCCTACTGTAGGTGAACATTCAGTAATATTATTATGGGTGAAGGAGTGGCTCATTGAGTAAAGACACTATATAAAACTAGCAGCACTGTACAAGAACATGCTTGTAACAGGGGACTAATCCCTGTTCAGTAATGTGCCTTTAATCTAGCAGTGTGGTAGTTAATTACTAAACACCACCTGCCTGATTAGATTGCTTACAAAAGCCTGCCTTTGAGACAGGAAGTGACTCTCCTTAGCTCTGACTGAGAGCTGACCTTTGGAGCTGACCGGTCTTGAGCTCTGCACAGCAGAGCTGATTTCAAGACACAGGGAAAACTACTACACCTGAAGCTGAACCAGGAAGTGAGAAGATTTTCCCTCCAAGAAACAGATAAGACTTGTATTCTTAAGAGACTGCTTATATCTACTTATTTTCATGCTATATGTTTTGGGGCTGCGAGACATGCTTAACTAATGAAGATGTGAACTAATTGCATTGGATTTCACTAGAAATACTCCCAAGTGAATGGAAGCTTTGTTCCCCCTGTGTTTGGATAATTTCCTGATGAAAAGGAACAGGCACAATAAAGCCTATTATAATTTCACATTATAAAGCCTCCTAATTGTGTACCTCTGTGTACGTCCGTCTACAATGCTATTATTATTATATTATAGCCCCATTCTCTCTCACCCCCCTCTCATCCTATCTCACCTCCCTCCCACTCCTCAATCACCCCCCTCTCCTCTTCCTCAATCAAACTCCTTCCCCCTTCCTCTCACACCTTCTTCTTCCCCCCTGCCCCCTTTTCTCTCAGAGTTTTCAAATACTGAGTATTTCCATAACAGGCTTTACCATAGGTCCCAAGCAGAGCAAGATCTTTGCAACACTTTCCTGTTTGTGAACTTTGTTGCAAATGTTTCCAGCAGTTTGAGCTGCAAACTGCAACAAAAGGCAAAGTTACAAGGATACATTGTAGCTGCTTGGTTACACTCACTGAAAGATTGCTTAAAACTGAAAGGCGGCCATTAAGAGAACCCAGGAAAGCAGGCTCATTGCTGATCAATCACGGGAGAACGAATCCATCGGCAGCTTAAGTAATCTGTTTTCAGTAAATAAAATCAAAGGCTGCATATATGCTGCATATATTAAAGCATCAGTCCTAGCTGCTGTTTCTTTTTTTTTTTATTGTATTTTTTCCCTTTAATATGTGCATCAATACAATCCACACAATGATAAGTAATTAGCTAAGATGCCGATCGATCCATTCACCTGTGATCGATCGGCAAATATTTGGCTCAGGGGTTCACTAAATGGGTGTCAGTGGAGCAGAAGAGCACCAAAGATGCAAAATTCTGCGGGGTAGATCATGTGACCAGGCAGTCACTAGATACAATTAGTGCACTACTAGAGAGAGGGCAGCTCAAAAAGGGGTGTGTCAGAGCCTGTTTCAGAAGAGGAAGGGGATGTGACTTTGTAAATGGTTGCTATAGAAATAAAAAATGTTTGGTACATTATAATACATTAAAAATGTCATTTCAGAATTTTTTTTTTTTTTTTTTACTGCTACAAGTATTTTCTCATAGTACCTGCATGGGTTACCTTGGCTCTGGGTGCTGGATTCAGGCAGCTGGGCGATGAGATAGCGAGGTTGTGATATAATGGGGGCGCCAGGAACGTTTGTCATACAACAGTCTTTTATTCACTCTTTAACTGACTCTTTAAAACTGAGTTAACAAATTATTGGTGCATGACAATGAGATGAATATCTCTTCTCTTTTATGAATAAATATATCTTGGTGAATACGGTGGTAAAGCTAAAAAAATATATAACACTGATTCAATTTCTTAATAACGGAAAACTTATTGCAACTATGTTGACCGTTAGTAGATATCCCATTGTGCCTAAAATATATATTATAATTGGTATTCTTCCCCATATCCCTTGCTGATCGTAGTAATCTAAAATTGCTTGATATACTGATATTAAGACAGACGGTTTAATATAATTTAAAGTCAGTGCATTGACCCATTGAAATGAAAATGTTCTTAAAATTAATCAACTTCTTTTTCTAAATCCTTTTGTGCTGATGGATGGAGGATATTTATAGTATGTGTATCCTCCTTATAAAACGAAGGCTTAGAAAGTTAGTTTCCTCCTTTGCATTAAGTGTCAATATGCTGATGTATTTTTTCAATTTTTCCAAAGATGTGCTAATAGAGATGGGTGGAACAGTTCAAATCCGTTTCCCCCGAATTCCACCTCCCCCCCCAGCCCCCCTAAATTCCTTCTGTGGATTGGGTGCTAAAAACGTCGAGCACGTTCATTCAAATCTGCAGCTCTCTCCTGTCAGCCGGAAGTTGAACGCGACCTCCGGCGCAGACAGGAGGGAGAGGAAGGATCGCAGTGCCTGGGATGCTGCTGCTTAGCTCTGGAGTTGCTGATCAGCGCTGCGCGTCCAAGCTCTTACCCCGCCCTGGCGCCCGCAGAGCCCCGGTTGAAAATCAGTGCTCTAAACTTTGAATTGTTTGTATTGTGTATGTAGTATAAATACTCAATGTACATGCTACAACATAAAGAAATATTATCCTAGAGGCTTAGCATGGGCTGACATTTTGCTCCTGTAATGCTGCTTTCATCCTCGTATCATTTGATATTTGGTTTGCTGATCTGCCTGGAGACCACAGGGTAACATTATGGGATCATAGCACTGTCATTACAGCACACACATTCATCAGGAGCCGGCAGGTAGCAAGCCTGTTGGGATTCACAGATTCACGTAGGCGGTTTTCTAGGAAAACAGGTCAAGCCTGTGTCTGAATGAGTGAAACATGTCCAATAAAGAACAAAACATACACACCTCAGTATCTGCAAACAGTATACACTACATGTGCACATAGAGAAGTGACTTCCGCGTGCTCCTATTGGTTGAAATGTCTGAGTTGATTAATTTTATTATGCAGTAGGATTGGTTATAAATTGCATGTGATAAAAAAAAACTGTGTGCTTCTCAATTAGTACATTTGATTAATTAATCCTGTAAGTAGATAATTACATTTCTACATATAGTATACAAACAGTCCTCTAATTGTTCTAATTAGCTGAACGTCTCAAGCTGAAACTAGTGGCTGCTGTAGATGGGTAAGATACAGTAACTGTGAGCTCTGAATATCTTACCGACAAACTGCTAGGAACCTAAGTACTGAAACTGCGGAGAACTCGGGTACCCTAAAGTGTATACAGGGGTAACTTATTATTTACTTACCCCACCCACTGATCCATGAGTAGACAAAGTGTTACTCAGAGTGAGACCATGATATGCTGCTTTGAACCTGCCCTCCCCTCCATTGAAGTTTAACACGAAAATGAACACACACATTCCCAGTGAGCTCAAACTCCATTTATTTACACCCAGCTGTACATTATGTTTCTATGGAGAACTGAAAAAATAGTGGACAATATTTTCATACGGCCTCTGGTTATTATGGTCGCCCCTGCGCCTTTTTCCTTGGATCTGCTGCCTTACAATTTGTTTTCCTGTGTAACATTTTATTACAGATTTGTAACATATACAATCATGTTATCTGATAGCAAAGTATGCTATAGCAGTTATAAGCACCTTACCAAAATCTAACATCAACATTGTTATCTGGGGCATAATGTTTGTTACCTGTAGTATGGTAACACACTAATTGACAAAGATATTACAAGCTAACGAGACATGGATAAAGTCTCCTATGTTGCGTTAGGTTGTTCTTGCAGGGTCTTCCCCAATTTCATTTTTATAGAGGTCGTGGTATTATACAGCATTATCATTATCCAGTTAGGGATAGATTCTGCCTTAATAGTTTCACAACGCAGCGTTACTGTACACTTGTCTACCATTTTCCTGTTTGTTGTACAGTATAGCAAATGTATCTCAAAAGTAGGGGCTTATTCAACAAGCTCTAAAGTGGCCAATAGCAACACACTCCCATTAAAGTGACCTAATAGAATGACGATAGAGAGGAAAATCGCTCAGACCCCTTGGTGGTAGAAGCGTGCTACCTGGGGAGTAGGTCAAGATAGGTATAAAGATGTACCAAGAGAGGTACACAGAGAAGATCCCTTTGTAGGCGCACTGCAGACCTTTATAAAATAATGCGGTCAGGGGTGAAAAAAATGTGTGTATAAATGAACTGATTTTATTAATAGATAACTGACTAGTAGGACTAAGAGATGCATTTTGACTAAATGATTATTACTTACAGTACGCCATACTACATTGAACTAAAACAGGTTAATAGTAAGCAAGGACACTCTGGCCAAATATCTACAGGTTGACCACAATAGATCATAGACCATATAGTGTCTATTTTTAATACTGTATATGAGTACGTAATACAGACAACATACACTGTTTTTAATATATATCTATTAATAAAATCAGTTCATTTATACACACATTTTTTTCACCCCTGACCGCATTATTTTATAAAGGTCTGCAGTGCGCCTACAAAGGGATCTTCTCTGTGTACCTCTCTTGGTACATCTTTATACCTATCTTGACCTAATAGAATGACCTAATAGTGGTCATATGAATAATAGCATAAGGGCTAATTATATATAGTCCAAAGCGGCCGTTTGAGATTTTTTTTGTCTGAAGATCCCAATTCACTTCAATGGGGATTTTTCGGCCAGAACAAAAAAAAAGATCAAGTTATTGATATAATGTTGAATTCCAGTCATAAAAGTGTATTCTTCATTTCGTTGAAATTGGTAAGTCGTAGAAAACATATTTCTGCTCTTTTTCAGGGGGGCTTTAAACTATTGCTTTTACATAGTTACATAGAAGATTAGGTTGAAAAAAGACATGTGTCATCATCAAGTTCTACCTGTGCTAAACTTAGACGACAGATACTTTATCCTATATCTACAGTATACTTACAGTCTATTGATCAAGAGGAAGGCAAAAAAAAAAAACCCAGTGACATATCATCCGATGATATCTCATAACGGGCAAAATAAATTCCTTCCTGGCTCCAAGAATTGGCAATCAGATTACTCCCTGGATCAACATCCTTCCCATGTTTACTTATTTGCTATATCCCTTTATACCTTTAATATTTCCCCAAATAGACAAGTTCTGGAGAATTTCCCAGTGAAGTAGATGATCAGGATGTGTAATAATATTTTTTTTCTTATCTCGCGCTGACAGTGTACGCAGTGCTGCATATAGCGTTTTATCGCGCTGACAGTGTACGAAGCGCTGCATATAGAGTTTTGCAGGCACAGTGCATACCTGCCCTGTAGAGCTTACAATCTAATTTTGGTGCCTTTGGCACTATAACAGGGCTGCTCAACTTCAGTCTTCAAGACCCCCCAACAGGTCAGGTTTTAAGGATATCCCAGCCTCAGCACAGGTGGCTCAATCAGTTGCTCTGTCTTTGACCTGACCTGTTGGAAGGGTCTTGAGGACAGGAGTTGAGAACCACTGCACTAGGAGGTAAAGTGACTTGCCCAAGGTCACAAGGAGCTGGCCCTGGGATTTGAAACAGGCTCCCGTGCTTTAAAGGGAGCAATTTCACATTCAGTGACTTTCCTCACGGAACGGCTCTAAAGCAAGGGAAAGTAAAGTTGATTTGCAGAAAATCCATATTCTTGGACCCTTAAAAAGAGTGATGCTCTTCATATGAAGGTCACTTGTAGGACGCAAGGAATTACTCATGGCAGATGCTGTCTTTACCATAGAGAGAGTGCCACTCATAGTGCTGTCAATCCCTTAACCATGTGAGAGCCATCAATTCTGCAAGGCACTGACATGAGACGTAGAGAGGAAGGAGGTGGGATAAACTATTATTTCATTTACTTGCCCGGTGTCTAATTCCCAAAGAAGGAGAGAAAAGGTCAGAGGTTTAAGTTCCTTGGGGGGGGGGGGGGCGGGACAAGCTTCATTTAGACAAACCAAAGCACAGCTGCTGGAGACATCAAGTTTACTGATGATGAGACATTAAATCAAAGGACACACTGGGCAGAAAGTACAGAGGAGGATATGTCTCTATGCTGTAATCTGCAAAGATAGGAGGGATAGACTGTCATGGCATCATTTTGTTTATGAACTAACAATAAAGAAAAAGAAAATAATAAATATGTTGCTACTTTGGTTTAAACAAAAATGTGGATTATTGTATAATTGCTTCCACGCAAAATAAATGTAAAACAGGTTTGCAGTATGAACAATGGGTAATATGGCATGGGACTTATTGTCAGGAATCGGCGTTTTCCGCGCTCCCCACACAGAGCACTCTCTTTCCATAGGGAGTCCCTGGACACACAACACAAGCCTACCTTACCGGACTCCGCGGCTCCCCGCCCCTGCCGCCGTCGCGGCATCACTCCCCTCGGCGATTCCTCTGCTCAGCGCCGGGCGCGCCCTCCCACGCACACACCTGCACCCTCCTCTGGCGCAGTCCACGCATTACGGATTGCGCTCATTCTGCACACTCTTCTTCCTGTCCCCCAGACCTCAGGCTCCGCCCCCGCACGCCGCACGGGCATTCTCAGGTTACCAACAAGACTCACCTGGCTTGTTATGCCTGCACCAATCTGCAGTGTCTCCCTGTAGCTCTTCCTGTCCCGCCTCCATTCCTGATTGCATCTCCCTGCTTTATCTAGCTCCTCTCTGCTCTCAGTCTTTGCTTGACATAGTCTCTGCATGGAAGTACTCCTGGATTCTCTTAGTGTTTTCTCAGGTTCTGACGCGGCTCGTACGACTACCCCCTCTGGCTCTCGATCTCGGCACTCCTTGGACAACGCACACTCTGGTTACCCCTTGAACACGGCTTGGACTACAACCTACCTCCGCTCTCCACTCCCTGACCTCGGCAAGGCATTCTTCACTCTATCTCTACAACCGGTACCGGCAAGTATTGTCTACTTGACTACATCTGGCCTGGCAACACTTTATACCACACACTGGACACGCTCCCTTTGCTGCGGGTGCGTGTATTACCACTTCCCCTTCAGCTCAGGGGATGGGTCTGGTCTGCGGGCAGCACCGGCGTAAGACTTATATGCTAAAGCAGCCCTACAACAATAAGCTTATTATTGGGATGTTTTATTCAACTTTAGTATGAAGGAGCTGTTACCGTACTGTACATGTGGTTGAAACAATATGTTTCCTGTACTTCTTACCGCTGCTTTTTCATTTTTATCTGTGAAATACTCCTGAACTTTTCTGTTTTGGAGATTTAATTATGTAAATTAGAAGTTTATTGGATTTAAAATAGAAAAAGATTTAAGTGGATCAGAACTCTGATCAATTAATGTGTAGGATCAATAAGAAGCCTCTTGTAGCCCCGACAACTACATACGCTGCACATGTCATTTGAAGCTCAACATTGCCCCAACGCCCAAAGTTCAGTTAAAGAGTTCTTGCTTAATTTCTCTCCTCAAAGATAATATCTACATATTCTACTTGCTAATACTGTACATATTCTTTGTTGTTTTCAGTTGTACTGTTAAAAAATGTTTTAGATTTACTGTAGGGCTAAATGTGCTAAGTTATCAACTGATATAAAAAATGAAAACAGCTGCAGAAACGGAGTTACGTAGCGCCGTTCTTTAACTTTTCACTGTCGTTTCTTACTATGGAATGTCAATACATGTTCAGCGCAGTCAACCGAGCTCCATGTCATCACGATGTTTGGTTCTCCAAGACTCCATTTTCCATACAGACATAGACTGTTCCAGCAGATAAGAACCACTTGGCCCCCGTGGCTGCCATTTTGCTATCTGCTGTAAAACACCAGACCCGATTTGATCCTTGGTTTTTTTCCGTACTCGGGGAAGCCTTGTGGCTATCCAAGGCATTGTTTTAAATTCCCAGGTATTTAGTTAATGAACCACAACCTGTCCGGCATTTAATAACTACAGCACCGTTCCATCCTGTATTCTATCTTTCCTTGTGTTTTTGTCTCTTCTATAACCTTTTTGAGCTTTTGCCACTGTGAGCGCTTTGAATCCCATTGGGAGAAGCGCGTTATATAAATAACATTATTATTATTATTATCACCGTATTGGCGCCTGTTGGGAGGCTATTGCACAAATCCACCACCCTTTCCATGAAGTAGTTCTTCACACCTCCTTAGCCTGCCACCTGCCAGCTTCAGAGCAAGATCCCCTTGTTGAAATGCAGGTCTATGGATGAGCTAAGCCTCAGGGCAGCGTCTAATCAAAGCAGTAGATATATTGTATGTCCTGCTGCCGTAACATGTTATTATAGCTCACAGACACATTTAGGTTTTAGGGCTCATAATTAGCAAAACTACTTTATTACCATTAGAAATGGTCGGAGAGGTGGTAAGTGTATATACATTATTGCATTTCAATTGTATGTTGACCAGGGGGGACTGGCGTTTTAAATAACCTTTACAATTATTAAAAATAGAAATATGATAAATAAAATGTTTTTTTTTAATGTTTTATAAGAGTGGTGAATGTTTCTGTGTTTTTCGTAAGTACTGCCTGAGGGATTTTAACTTAGAACTTATAAATCCCAGCTGGTGGATGAATATCTGAATAAGCAACACAACAGAGACAGTGGTATCTTAATAAATAACACACCAGGTTAATGAGTATCTTAGGAGGTTTAAATCAAGGTTAGAATATACTTAGGACTGACTCATCAGCTTGTAAAATATCCTAACGACACGTAGGAATTACTTACCAATGTCTCAGCAATGTTCAGCATTAACTTCCTGCTCCTCCATGCCTCTGGTGAGCCTGGTGCCATTGATGAATGGTGGCATCTGTTTGAGATTGGGTGGAAGATGCGGAGAGGAGTTGTGGCCTGCGTGGGAGGGGCAAAGAAGGAGCAGCTGAGCTCATCATGAGGACTGAGGATTGTGAGGGACGGGCTAGAAATGATGGGGGTGGAGTGCAGGGAAGCAATCCAGGTTAGCCATTTTAAAACAGGCAGACTACGGGGCTAGCAGGAGCTGAGATTTGTCCGCAGTGGGGCAGTTATGATTTTTAAGGGCAGCAGGTGGTAGGGCTTCTGTTTGTGGTGGGGAGCTGGATAGGGGGCAGGTAGGAGTTGTGGGCATAAGGTAGTGTCTTATGGGGGGAGGAGGGGAGCAGCAGTCATCCCACAAGGAAGTGCTTCCTTAACACAAAGGCAGGTTTTAGGAAGGGACTAGGAAGCAGTAGTGGAGATTGGAGTAAAGCAAGGACACCAGTGAGCATAGAAAGGATGGAACCCTGGCTCACTTGCTACCCAAACAGGGTGGTATCAGACATTATTTGGGAGGGCTTTAGGGAGGGGTTCTTAATCCCCTATTAAAAGGCGGGAGCATCTCCTTGTGGGAGGAATATTATGTCCGTGGATGAACATCTTGAGGTGGCAACGACCAAGCTGAGAAAGGAGGTCAAGTTGGGTAGGATGGCAGTCCATTCCAAGTCCCCCCCAGTCAAATGTTTGAGAATATCCCTACGAGGAGTAATACCCAAGAAGGAGCCAGCTCATTTTAGCTCATTCACCACCTTTACTGTCTGGAGGGATAGTCAGTAAATTATTGAATTGATAGAGATTTATGCGGGGTGCAATATGCTGCTTTTGACAGCACAGAAGCTGGCATAGGGGTATTGCTAGCAAAGGCAGACATGGAGTCAACTTTTTATTTGTTTCCTGTGTGCCCTGCTTGCATCCATCTGCTAGGTTTTAGGTTGGAGGGTGACATTTTTGTTGACTTGTGTCTGCCGATGGGGTGCGCAATTTCTTCTTTTATTCCAAAATTTGTTGTTCATTTTTGGAATGAGCTCTGTACCATGTGACTTGGTTACATAGCATCTTGCATTATTTTGATCATTTCTTGTTGGTGGGTAAGGCTGGTTCGGGTGTTTGTGCGAGATTGTTGCAAGAATTTCAGGGACTGATAGAATATTTTGGGGTGCCGCTGGCAAAGGAGAAGACAAGGGGCCTTGTAACCTGTCTTTCTCTCCTGGGTATTGAGGTAGATACGATTTGAAAGAGTGTTTTGGCTGCCCCGAAGGAAGTTGGTGGGTATGGTACACAATTTTGGGGAGTTTAAGAAGGCTACACTTAAGGAATTTCCATTATTTTTGGGGCTGTCACGGAGCGGCGTGTAGGCAAGGTCAGTTAGACGCTAAGACAGTATGTAAAGCTTAACTGTAGTGGTTTATTCTCCACAAAACAACTAAACATTAAGTGCACTGTCCCTTTAAGCAAAACGAAATCTTAAAATAAACACCTATTCCCTTTAGGGAAACTAACTTACTACTTCAGCCCTTTCTAACGGGCCACCAGCTAACCTGGTTGCCAGTCCACAACATGCAATATTATATGCAAACAAAACAGTCATTAGCACAGCAGTATAGTATTTAGTTCTTATCTGGTATGTTTCAGGGGATTCCATCCCTGGGTCTCTGTGTACTGTAGCTCCTTCAGCAAGCCAGGAATTCCGGTTCTGGGGAGCAGGCTGTGTCCAGCCTGTAGCTATCTTTATCCTGGGTGGAATTCCCAGCTGGACCCCGCTGGCCTGCTTCCTGCAGTCCTAGGGTCCAGAACAACCAGCGTCCTTCCTGGTTGGGAGAAGCCTCTCTACCCTCCTGGGGTAAAACTAACTCACTGTCTCTGGCAACTTCCTGCCTTTTATCCTTGCTCAATCAGGAGTTAATTATGTCCACCTCCCAGCTCAGGTAGGAAACCCAACACCAGTGCAATGTTCTGCCCTGTGAAGGGAGTTTAACTCATTGAGTCCCTTAGAGGGGCATTCGAACATTGCTGCACAGGTGTTACCCACAGGGAGAGTGTTTTGCAGCAGCTGGTAATTACTATGTCAGGGATTAGGGCAGACCACAATTTCATTATGGTATCAAAAGGTATTAGAAAGGACCTGTTGGTGTGAGATACATTTTTGGGGCGTTCTAACGGGAGAGTTACGAAGATCGTAGAAAAAGTTGGGGGGAAAGCAGTTGGGTTTCAGGGTGGAATTTGTGATGAAGCTGGGGGGTGTATCTTTGAGATATAAAGATCTGGAATGTGGTCAGGGGGGTCTGTTTAGAAGTGAAGGGGTCCATGTGTCGGATATAGGGAATGACCTCTTCAATTTGAGTTTACAGACAGGTCTTAAAAAGGTGTTTTGTTTGGTGGCAGTTGCAAGGGCAGTTTAAGTGGTTTAAATGTCCTTCCTGATGATGCAAAGGCGCTAGAGGGGGAAGGAACCCTAGTGGAGAGGTCTAAGATACCTCCAGAAGGGATTTTGGGGAAGGCAGTGTCATACTTGGCTTGGGTGGCTGGTATGGGAGTGACCTTTCAGGGTTGTTTGTTTGGATCAATTGGCTTGGGTGGTTATTAGCAAATAGAGGTTCAAGCCAGGAGTATCCCTTTGGCTAATGGACGGTTCACGAGAAACTTAGTGGTGTACCCTTGTTTCTGTTATATTTTGTATTGTCAATAAAAGCTGCAATCTGTTTCTTCTGAGCACTTCTACAGTATGTGTGCTATTTAATAAACTGTTTGTTGAAGGGGTCCAAGGTACACCCCCCAAGGATTAAACCACAGGTAAATCAAGTCAGGCTCTGAGCCCTTGGGTGTAGGGCAACATGACTGCCTACCAAGTGGGGTGGCGGAGGGACCTAATGTTGCTACAGATGTAGAAAGACTTGCTGCCTGCGTGGGTGTGAGAAGTTGTGATGTAAAAGCACAGCCAGGCCGGGGGTTGATTGCGGCAAAGAAATCAGTAAGCTGCCCGGGAGCATCAAATCAGGGGAGGTCCCCGCTTCTGAATGGGACCCCCACAACATTAATCCTATCGAGCCAGCCACAAGTCCGTAGGGGCTTTGCAGAGGAGTCTAAGAGAGAAGCAATCTCTCTCTATGTCTCTCTGAGCAGCTCTTACAGCAATCCAGTGTTTTATTATTTTTATACACTGTATTGAAAACAGAGGGTCTCTGGAGGTGAACCCCATTAATTTCAATTCTGGTAACCCCCGGCTTCCGAAGATATAGACCCCTGTAGGGGGTGCCGGTAGCCGCTCCAGTTGGGGTTTAAAGCTCCCATGCCACGTGGGCCCAGCCAGAGTGGCTACCGGCACCCCTTATGATGGTCTATATCTCCGGAAGCAGGGGTGTCATGATAATATCATGAGATATTAAGTCTTTTAATCAATCTGGTGCTTCAGGGGTTAACATAGCTACAGTGTGATTTTTTTTTTTTAACGCAATATATTGGGTTTATGATAGGTCAAGACTTTTCCTGTGTCTGTGTTAATCTTCAAAAAGAGCTTAATTGGAGGGCCCTATCACTGAGTGCCCCCTAAATGGGACATATGTGTCATTTAGAAGGCAATCAACGATAGCCAGATATCAGTCTTCCAGTCTCAAAGGAAACTAACATTCCAGATATATCCCTTGTGCATCCCAGAGAGAGGTGACCCAAAGGCCACCACTTAGTAGGAGGACTTTATTAAGAATATCATGTGACATCATCTACGCTTCCTAAAAACAGGTGCATATTTGTCATCGTTGCAAGGAGGTGCATGCAATAAGACCACACACTATATTGGTAGGAGGTGCCAAGGACAGATATCCCTTTCACTCAAATTTAGGTGCAAGATGGTGAAAATTAGTTTTGTTACGTAGTCATAGTTGCCCGAATCTATTGATATGACTCGTGTGTCTAAGTATTCGAGAAAGGAAGTTATGAGTTCGTTTATATATTAAGGCATGAATTTAAACATATTTAGGAGGGTTTTTTTCTGTGTCGTAAAATCGTCAACCTAGCAGCTGATTTACGACAGGGCTGGACTGATGTGATTTTCGATGGGAAAAGAATGGTATTTAGGGCTTGCCCTGGAGTTATAAAATAAAAATTCAATAGAGGTGTGTTTTGGCGCAAACACATGTATTTTCATATTTCTACACCAGTGACCTCTCTGGGGGAAACCCTATGACATATGGTAATGTAATGTATAGGGATTTATGTTTTATCCTGTTCGTTGAAGAAACTGTTCTGCATTTATTGTAAGTGTATGTTCTTATAATCTTTTTTTCTGTTATCTAAAGCACTGTTTTTCTACATATATTAAACAATTCTTTATTACGGGTAGGAGACTGGAGGGTAGTTGAGGTAACTTAGCCGAGGTTGAGGGTTGCAGAAGGTAGAGTGGTAGATATCCAAGCCGAGGTCGAGGGTTACAGAGGTCCAGGAAGTAGGGTAGAGGTCCATGGTAAAGGTAACTGGAATGCAAGACAAGGAAACGCAAAGCAAGGCAGGGTACGGCAAGCAGAAGATTGTGGTCAGCAATTCGTCACAAGGTAGGGACTACTATGCTGAGCCGATTTGGAGCAGGGATCGCTGAGCATATTAAGGTCGGTGAACCAATAGGATGAGAGGTACACAGCAGCAGCAGATAATTGACTCTTGATTGTAGACAAACCAAGAGAAGGAACATCGCTGAATACGATAATCACTATTGTACTACTTGATCGTCACGGGACGGAGTTAGCACTGAATGTGTTCTAGATGAATCAGCTGTTCTGCTGCCAGTGCTAAACTGTATTTGGATCCTGCACCTGACAACCCCTGAACGGCGCCAGCGCACAATCTTGTCAGCGTGAGATGCGTCACCGGGAGCATCACGAGACACTTCGTGGAGGCATGGCCTAAGCCCGATCCTCACCACTATGCCCTCAATGAGGACACAGATACTTACATTGGTATTCAATGGATACCCTATAGTAAATAAATGTGTTACTTACCCATGCCAGGATGATGGCCATCCATCTTATTATCTAATGCTGGGATGAAGGCCATCCTCTTCCTCATCCTCAGCTGCACCCAACCATTAAAACACTATCTTCTGGCCAGTAACCCCTTAATTTCCTTAGCACTAGTAACCGCTAAGGTAATTAAGGGATTAACCACTTTCTCTAGCCCCAACAAAACACCCCACAACACACCATAATGGGCAATAGCCCTATTAGCCAAACTCACTGGTGAGTAGATCTTCTTTTCTTCTTTCTGGCAGGTGTTCATGCATCATCCATTTCCTGTCAAATGAGACTTGACAGACTTTATATAATTGGTGAATGTACTGTACCATGTGAACAGTCATCAAGTATGGCTGAAAATTACCCATCAACGAAACTTAATGGAATCATATTGTACATCCACCAATCCTATTGGTGGATGTATCATGGGATGCTGTCCCTTTTTTGGTTGATGTGACATCACCTTAAAGGGAGGGAAGCATACTGCATGGTACCTGGTTGGATGCACTTTCCTCCCTTTTTAAGGACTTGTAGTTGGGAGGGGGGGAAGGAGTAAGGAATGGGTTTAAGTTATATTAGTGTTGAGGGGCAGAATTTCCTAGCTCTTCATATGGGGATTGGTAAAGAAGCCCCACCCTACCTACCTTTTTTGGGTTAATGATTGGGTTTTGGGTTTGTTGGGTTTTAACTGTTTTATTTCTTGTTGCAGCTTGGAGGGAAGGCATTAGAGGGGGAAGGGACCCTGGCAGGAAGGTGATAGAGGGAGAAGGGACCCTGGTGGATGTTGGCTCCTAGTGGGGAGGTGTAAGGTACCTCCGGTAGTGGTTTGGAGGAAGGTGGTGTCATACTTGGCTTGGGTGGCTGGTATGTGCGTGACCTTCAAGTATTGGATTGGACCAAGTGGCTTGGTAGGCTGCTGGCAAATAGAGGTTCAAGCTGGGTTATCCCTCAGGATTCTGGATGATTCACGGAGCAACTAAGCGGGGTAAACTAGTATTGGTTATCTTTTGCATTATCAATAAAAGCTGTGACCTGTTTCTTTCAATCACTAGTATGTGTGTTTAATTAAGCGTAAGTTTAAGGGATCCAAGGTACCACCCCCAAACCCCCCCTCCATACCCCGCAAGGATTGAGCTATAGGTAAGTCAAGCAGAATCTCTAGTCTATTATTATTTCCTCTTTTGAAATGTTATAATCGATTCAAGAAAATAATTTAAATAAAAATGCAACTTTGCTTACATATCTACTACCATGTTTACAAAATAACAGCTTCAAATGTACTGAACACTACAAAAGAAAAAAGCAGAGTGGGGGGAAATGCACAGTAAATACAAGCACAATTCTAATTGGATTTGCCCACCATGGAGTTATAGAATAAAAGATTGCTGAAATGCCTGCATTCTCATACAGTGCTGCTATGTCATGTATAGTTGCTGCAAGTTGTAGCTAATAAAATACAAGCTGAGCGTTGTATTGTATTCCTATTTCCCAAACAAGACACCTGGTATGCTTTATCATTGACAATTCATAGATATAATTCATACAACTTCCTTTATTCTTATAGGGATATTTAGGATTGGTTAGCCATTTATGAATAGGTTCACATGTATTTTTATGTATGTGTATAAATATTCTGTACCAGTTATGTTTTCTATCAGCGCGTCTATGTTGATTAAAATAGCACTTCATTATGTACTGTATATTAAGATGTATTGTAGTATTTTTAGTCATCTATTTATCTTTTTGACAGTATGTTATACCCACGAAATTGTTAGGCTATGAGAGACATTGAAATATAGATACATTAGTTGTCACAGATTATTCCAATTGTTATTCGTTACCTTGGAACGACTAATTAGGAAAGTGGGGTCTATGAGAGAGCTCATACAGTGTTGCGACAGAAGACTCCTGATGAAGAATGTAGCGAAACGAGTAGGGTCATCAGCCAGAAGAAGAAGACGCAACTACAGCTGGGTAGCACGAGATCCGAAGAGATGCTGACGGTCAGCTGATGGTGTCGGATCATCTTTGTAGCAGCGGTGACAGTTTGTCCCAAAGCAGGGAGATCAAGCCTCTGTTTCCTCCTATTTACCTAAATCTTTAAAGAGCGTACAAAGTGTGAGCGCAAATCTGCGAATGTTTGATACATTGTTTTATTTGAAACGACGCTCTGCACGATCATTGCTCTCTCTTTCAAATTTTGGGGCACAACAGCAATACTTATAAGTATTATCACAATGAGTGAATCTACCTAAAAGTACAGTACGGAGGGGGTCAATATACAGTACCAGGGGAAATACAAAAGTGCTTGTTAACACATTAGGGCCATTCAAAGACTTTCTTCTACTCACATACATTTAACAAATCAAACAGCATTGCACCATATTTTGTATTTTCATTTCAGGTTCATATCTGCACTCCCCATATCCTTAAGAAACCTACGAAAAAGAACTAGAGAGGACGGTTCATCTGGGTTCAGAACGGCAGATTGGTTTATTAATTTTTATTATTTGTGTTACATTATTTTGTCAGACACTTTTCATCACATTTTTGCATTTACAGTATATTCACGTATCACTTATATTGTACTATATATGTGTAATCCTTATTCCCCCCCCCCCCCCAATCTCACATAGGGTCTCCAAGGGCATATACTGCTCTGGCTACATGTTTTAGGGTGGTGCATACCTGCTGGCAACAGGAGGCCCTTGGTCTCCCGCATGATGGTATAGGGGATGAACAGGACAGGCTTCTGGGGTTGTGCCTCAATCTCACTTACTGGTGCAGCGCCTCCATCTCATGCAGCCCCCAGCTGTATGGGGTGAAGTATCTGCAAGAGAACTCGTTCCCCTTCTCCCAATATACTCCAATCTCAGGCAGGAGGTATAGGTGAAAATGCAGTGTCTCTTTATTTGGTCTTTGTAGACAGACGTTTACAGAGGTACACAATTTGGAGACGTTTATAATGTGAAATTATAATAGGCTTTATTGTGCCTTTTCCTTTTCATCAGGAAATTATCCAAACACAGGGGGGGGGAACAAAGCTTCCATTCACTTGGGAGTATTTGTAGTGAAATCCTTGCAATTAGTACACATCTCCATTAGTTAAGCTTCTCCCAGCCCAAACACATAACATGAAAATAAGCAGATATAAGCAGTCCCTTAATAATGAAAGTCTTATCTGTTTAGTTGCTGTACAGTAAGCTTCTCTGCTCTCCTGGAACCGCACCCGTGCGTGCACAGAAAAATATCAGCATCCAGGTTTAGAAGTCTTATTTGGTGTCTTGCAATCAGCTCTGCTGTGTGGCTGGCAGAGCTCAAGACTGGTCAGCTCCAGAGATCTGGGTTTCTTTTGGTCAGTCTCTCCTGGGACTCAAGAACCTCTGCTCTGTCTCTCCAAAGGTCAGCTCTCAGTCAGAGCTAAAGAGAGTCACTTCCTGTCTCAAAGGCAGGCTTTTTGTAAACAATCTAATCAGGCAGGTGGTGTTTAGTAATTAACTACCACACTGCTAGATTAAAGGCACATTGCTGAACAGGGATAAGTCCCCTGTTACATACCTCCCCTGTTTGTGGGAAGCTCGGGCTTACCATAGCCAAAGCCCATCCTTCCACTCTCATTCTAGATATCTCTGTGACTTGAATGAGAGTGGATGGAGGAAGAGAACCCTCTGTCCCGCTGGGATTGGAGCCCTTTCTCCAGTTTATTTTTGTCTCCTCCCGAAGATGCTTGAGATCAGCACTCCTCAGTCACTCGAGGAGGACTTTTTCCACGTAAAGTCTTTTTATCGCGTGCGCGGTCTTGAGATTTCTGTTGCGTCGGGCACTCCTCTTTTTGTAGACAAAGTGTATGGCAACAGTTGTAGAGCAGTTAGGACTAGCCCTTAGAGTTTTCTGCTCTTGAAGTGGTCTTTCTGCAGCTTCTCCACACCACGGAGTCGCCAGTACAGCTTCTTCAGCTAAAGATTCTTCTGGCTTTGATTCTGCACTCCTACCTCTGTTCGTTGCCTGTTGGGCAGCTGTAGGTTTGGCTAGTGCTTTCTTTGGTGGCTCAAACTTCGTAATTTTGTTTTGAAGTTGCGTGGAGTCCCCAACTCTCACTGTACCCTTGTCCTTACGGGCATTAGATACTGTGGGATACTTGTGCTTGGGCAGAGCCAATACCTTTTTCCGTATTGGAGGAATCTGTATCAGAATCTCCTTCATATTATTGAGCTCTGTAATTTTTGTCGTCAAGGTTGCCGCTGCATCTGTTTTCTCCTTGGGGTACTGACTCAAGGGAATGGAACAGTCTCTCTTTCTCTCCAGCTCTTGCTCAAGTTTCTGAGCCTTCTCACTCTCCCTCTCATACAGAGTCACCTGGTATCGAAGCTCCGCTTCCAACGATGCTCTGAAGACATGCAGTATGGCCTTTGGCTCCTCATACTGCTCTGTGGGGACGTACTGGGTATTCAGACGTTCCTCCAGCACTTGAATTTCTTTAGCAACCTGCAGCTTTTCTTCCTGCAGCGTTTGCTGCTTCTACTCAGTATACTGGAGGTGTGTACGCAGACCTTGCAGTTGGTTCTGCAGTCGGTGCTCTGCTTCAAACTTTTCCTTGACTTCTTCTGTCAACTGAAAATTTTCTTCTTTCAGTTTTAAGTTTTCTTTGTTTAATCTTGAATTTTCTACTTTTTCAGTCTCTGTATTCTTCAGGGCTTCTTTGCAGTCCTCCTTCCATTTACGCACATCTGCTTTGAGAATGACACTCTCCTGGCGTGAGACTTCCTTCTCTAGGTTGAGGGTCTGAAGCTCCTTCTGAGAGACTTTGAGATCTGTATCAAGATTACCAATAGTTTCTTTGGCAATGTCCAGCTCCTCAGTGAGACTGTGTAGTTCCTTTCTGGAAACTTCCAGGTCTGTGCGGCAGCTGTTGGTCTCATGATGTGAGGCATCAAGTGCTCTGCGGAGTGTCTGAACCTCTTTCTGAGATACGTCCACTTCTATCCGGACACTGTTGACCTCCTGTTGTGAGGCATTCAGCTCTATACGAAGAGTGTGAACCTCTTGCTGGAAGACTGTCATCTGCTTCAGTGCCTCCTCATACTTCCGCTTTAGCGTAGCCACCATTTTATCAGATTGGCTCTGCTTTTTATCCATGGCGGAAATAGTAGCCTTTGCAGTATCTAGCTCAGTCTTGAGATCGTCCAATTCGGTCTTGGCCGCAGAGTAAATTGCGAGCACAGTCTTCTGTAGCTCAGCATTATTTTTTCTCTCTCTTCCTAATTCTTCACAGAGCAGATCACAGTCACGCCTGGCAATTTTCAGGGTGTCTTCAGGGCTGGTCAAGGGATCGTCACTCACTGGTTCCGGCTCCGCTTCCCTGGGATGACTGGTTGAGGGTTCCTCACTGTTGGCACCGGACAGACACTTCTTTGGGGTACAAGACTTCTGCCTTGGGCCCTCTGGATATTCGATTACCCGCGGGACGAATTCTCCATTTTCTCTAGGCTGCAGGGCAACTCGGTCCCCCTTTTCCTCCACAGGATCTGTGGACGTGTCTGTTCCTTCCACGGTAAGTGAAGAACTGCTTTTCTTTTTCCGCCTTTTTGATTTGGATGACACCGTCCCTTCAGGGATATTGGGGTCTCCATCTTCATTTGAAATTTTAGCAGCTTCATTATATACGCCAGGCTTTTCTTGCAGCTGCTTTAGCTGACAGAAATATTCGGTGATCCCCTGCTCCCGCTCTGTCTCCTGCTGATCATATTTGTCATCAAAGGGAGCGGTCTTTTCTGTTCGTGCCGAGTTCAGGCACCCCCACCATTCTTGGGGTGTTTTGTGGGTGTGACTCGGTTCGGGTTCCCCGTAAGAGATGTCTTCCTCTTTATTGGACTGGAAGGGCCACTCTTCCATGGGGTAGGGTTCATTACAGGAACGCTGCATCTTGTCCTCCATTTTTAGGCTATCAGGTGTAATTTTCTTCCTGACCTCAGGAGGCGCTATTGCAGCTGTTGCCACTGTATTTGCTAGAACCCCCAATTGTGGTAGTCCTACAGATGGGCATATTTTGCTTATAGAGGTCGTAGCTCTCACAGGCATCTCTGTAGACTTTTCTTTCTTGTTTTTTTTTTTTTTCAATATCAGCAGTACTGTGCATGCATTTCCTTTTATCAGGTATACAAGATGTGCAGTTGCTAGGTAAAAAAGTCTATTTGCTATACACCATTTACTTTCTAGGTGCAATTCCTCCACTTCAGCAACAGAATTTGGTTTTCTGCCTGAGTTCAGTAATTTTCAGTCTCATCTTTGGGTATTATGGCATTCACACTTCACACTTTGGGTGTCTGTTTTGCCCCCAAGATAATAGGCATACGCATACTTTTTTACTTGCAGAAAAAAAACATTCTTTGCAGTGGACTCAACACTCAGCAATTGGCTTTGAAAAAACTTTTCCTTTATAGGGCAATTTTACACTCAGCATTTGTTTGCTAAAAATTCCCCTGCTTCAGCACAGTCTTGTATCAATTTTCACACTTTTCTGCATATACTCCATTCACAGCTGGTAGTCCTTTATTTGCAAAATCAGTACCACTCGTGGGTCACCATCTGTATTCACTGCTTCAGCGAAACTTTTGAAAACAACAAACACCTATCTCTTTTCAAGGGCTGACTCACTTCTTGAACCCTGACTATGGCTGAAAGGCAAAACCCCTATTTCAATGACCATATTACACTTTGTGATAGGCAAATTAAAGTTTAGCTACTTCAGCAGTCTCTTCTGGATTTTTGTAAGTTTCAGTGCAGTGTGGTTTCAGTGGTGTGTATCCCTTTAATTCCGATCTCTGCTGCATGAGGTTTTTTTTTTCTCAGACTGTTTGTAGGCAAAAAGCATTAAAAAAAATTCACACAAAAATCTACGGTCCTTTTTAACTACAAGGACGCCTCTTGTCCCACCTCGGACACCAAATGTAGACGGACGTTCACAGAGGTACACAATTTGGAGACGTTTATAATGTGAAATTATAATAGGCTTTATTGTGCCTTTTCCTTTTCATCAGGAAATTATCCAAACACAGGGGGGGGGGGAACAAAGCTTCCATTCACTTGGGAGTATTTCTAGTGAAATCCTTGCAATTAGTTCACATCTCCATTAGTTAAGCTTCTCCCAGCCCAAACACATAACATGAAAATAAGCAGATATAAGCAGTCTCTAAATAATGAAAGTCTTATCTGTTTAGTTGCTGTAGAGTAAGCTTCTCTGCTCTCCTGGAACCACACCCGTGCGTGCACAGAAAAATATCAGCATCCAGGTTTAGAAGTCTTATTTGGTGTCTTGCAATCAGCTCTGCTGTGTGGCTGGCAGAGCTCAAGACTGGTCAGCTCCACAGATCTGGGTTTCTTTTGGTCAGTCTCTCCTGGGACTCAAGAACCTCTGCTCTGTCTCTCCAAAGGTCAGCTCTCAGTCAGAGCTAAAGAGAGTCACTTCCTGTCTCAAAGGCAGGCTTTTTGTAAACAATCTAATCAGGCAGGTGGTGTTTAGTAATTAACTACCACACTGCTAGATTAAAGGCACATTACTGAACAGGGATAAGTCCCCTGTTACAGTCTTCCTCTATTCAGCAGCACAGATCATACAGCAGGCTGTCTCCCGTAGGGTGTACCTGAACTCACTCCCAGCCAAGGGCACCGAGAGTGGTTCCAGCTCTTCCCCTATCCTCTGGTAGGATAGGAGGTATGGGTATACCCTCACTCCCCTTAGGGAGGCCTCAAGCTTGCCAGCGCCCTGACAGCTTGGTCTGGGTAACCTTACCCCTCTAACGGTAGGGACAGACTAACTAAATTGGAAGTAGCAGTACAATAAGCAACTCCAGCAGGCACCACCCCCGTGACTCTAATTGGACACAGAGCCTGATGACACTGCCTTCACTGACTCACTGTACTGCATGAAGTTGGGAAAACCCATGATTGCTCCTGGCAAACCTGCCCTTACGCAGGTATTACTGCCAGGAGGAGGGCAGACATATAGCCCAAACCACACAGGGCTACATATGGTTTTGTATTTGTTTTTTATTCGCCAAAGAGCGCCTGACGATTATTTCTTGTTGAGAAAAGCAATGCAAATTCAAACCATTCCTAAATATAATCTATCCTGTGCTTCTTCCTCATTTGCAAATTATAATATGCATTTCATAAATTAAGAACTAAATATTTATATCTTGTAAAAGGAAATGTCAAACATTAAAGAATCACTTTGTGCTATTTATACACGTAAATCTAGTCCCTGATGCCTCAACCATGGAATACGATTTTAACTGGAATAGAGATTTCTGAAATATTCTGCATACACAGTAACTGCATTAGTTATGCAATTTGTGAAATGGAGTGAGAGGTTTTCTTCTGGTACATGTAAGCAGTTTAAAAAATGTTAACACAATGAAGAAGTGTGCCAAATTGTTACAGCATTCGACAAATATTTACCAAGCGTTTTTGAAAAATATTGTCAAAAGTTGGTACTGTATCAATTTAGTTCTTCTGCAAGTTAGATATTTCTAGTTGGTGATTTTCTAGAGATATCTGCAAATCTTTCTACATTTTTCACCATTCTGCAAATTTCTAGAATTAGCCAAAAACGCAAACTTGCACAAAGGTTTCACCCACCTCTTGCAATCTAGTAAATCACTTTTAGAGGGGCTACTGAAAGTCTCCTAACTGCAAAACTGGAGCAAGAATTATTTTGTTACCATTGGCAAAATAAATAAGTAATCATATTGGTGCTTTATTTCAGTGATTTGTTGTTTTTTTGTTTTGAATGTATTTTAGTGGAACATTACTGATTTTTATCAGGGAGATTCCATTGAGAGAGAACTGAGCTTGAAAATCAGTCAGGCAGACTCCAAGTCATTTGGAAGACTATTTCATTTTGCTTCTGGTTTGTGACCCTTGTGAACCCCAGTCACCCTCCATCTCTTCCCCAAAAACATGGTGGGAGTTATCATGTCTCCTGACTGCTAAATGGTGACCACATCATTAAATAGATATTATCCAAGTACACGTACCCTCTGGCACTTCCTGATCACATGACCTCTCTTCGGTGCACGTGTTGGGTTTCCGTCCGTCGGGCCAGATCTGACCGGGTGGGGGTCCGGCTCCCCCTTCAGTGTGGTACGCGTACAGCCCCATACAACATAGCAACGGGCAATGATGTATGCAGCGGTGCGCAAACCTGGGGACGCGCCCCCCAGGGGGGTGGGAGACTTGTCTGGGGGGCGCCGGCGGTTGCAGAGGTCCTGCGGTCCTCCCCAAGTCATTTAAATTAATGCCGGGGGATCGCGTGAGGCCTCTGCAACACTAAAACTTACTGGGATTCAGACGCGTCTCAATGGCAACGCGGAAGGGCCATGTGACGAGACGTCACCGGCGTCAAATGAGGCCGCGGGTCACATGACCTGACGTCACATGACCCCGGTGTGATTTGATGCTGCTGCCAGGTAGGAGAGGGGGCCCGAGACCGGGAGAGGCCAGACGGGGGCGCAGCATCAAAAGTTTGTGCTCCCCTGACGTATGGTATACATCATATGGGCCCCTGAGGTGGCACTTTTGACGTACACTGTACATGTCATTAGGTCTCTGAAGGGGTTAATGCCCATTTTTCAGCTAGGAAACTATCCCAAATGTCCCCATTTGGCTTTCTCAATACTTCATGTTTTCTTTCATCAACTTTTCAATTAATGACATTCATTCTACTTTTCCTCTGCTCCTACTTCTCTCCCAAGTCGTTTTACCCACTCCTGCTTTCAACATCTTACACTTTAATCTACTTATCTCAAGTCGCCCAGCCTTCTCTTATTTTCTGCGTAGATTCCTGCTTCTGTGGTTTTTTTTCCCCTTACCTCCTGCTATTCCATTCACTCCTCCCCTCCCCCTTCTTGTCTCTCTCCTTCCGCCCCCTCTTTTCTCCTGACGTGCTTCTCTCCATCTCCTGTTACTCTGTTTCACTCTCTCTCCTCCCTCCCTCTCCCCCCCCCCCCACCCCCCAAGTAATTGCATTTGAGGTCATGTCAGAGCGTGGGAGGGAATGTTAAGGGGTAGCGGGGAGAGGAGTAACTCCTGAGATGCACTGTCCTCCCTAGGAAGAAGAAGAGGGAGAAGGTTATTATGATCCATTAAGTCAGGAGGATATGGTAACACAAGGCCTTGCGACATACACTTATTGCTATGCTAGCGTGTCTATGCTTTCCTAGGACCCCAGTGTTCCGTGTAGCAACATGGACGTTTTACCAGTTACAAATAATAAAACGGCAAAGCTCTGTCACTGCAGTGCAGCAGGGAGCTAGTAAAATGATGCTTCAAATCCTCTTTGCTGCCATTGGAAGAAAAAAAAAAAAAAAAACAAGCCTACATTACTTCCCCAAAGGCTTGGATGCAGTTGCCATGGAGACGTGGCATCCGAGTCAGAGCTCTTAAACATCACCATGGCAACAAGGGTCTCACTTGCCATTTCCAGAGAGTGAGATAGCGTTTGCTCTGGAGGCGCTCGTAGAAAGTGGGGAGGGTGGATGTGGCAAGCGAGGGGAGAAGGCACGGGAGTCTTCACACGATCTATCAGGACATGAGGCTCAGGTTTGTATAAGTGACCCTGGGAAGCACGCAAGCTATTCATGTCTGTTTATGAGAGTGGATTGTAGACTCGAGCAATGGGGGCGTCTTTATAACACAGGGGTGATTTACCCTTTCAGTGCCTGATGCTGCTAAGGGGCCATATTTACTAAGCAATGCTACTCTAAAACAGGGCTGCGCAAACATTTTCTTCTGCGTCCCCCTGCCTGCTTTACCCCCCCCCACCCCCTGCTCGCACCCCCTCCCCCCACACACCTTACCTTTTCTCCGGTGTTTTCTGATGTCTCGACATCATTAGAAGTCGCGTTGCCATGGCGACGCGTCACTAGAGGCCACCGGAGACAAGGTAAGTTATATGCAGAGGCCTTGTGCTTTGGGGAAGAGTGCAGGGCTTCTGTAAGCACCGTACTCTCCCCCCCCCCCCCCAGAAAATGTTGTGCCCCAACCCAGTTTCCACACCCCTGCCCTAAAAGATACTTTTCAGTAAAGCTTAGTCATTTTGACCATTCTGCGGCCCATTCAAGTGAATAGACTTTAAGATGTCTCCTCCTGGCCCAGAAGGTGCCTTATGGAGTAACACTGTTAAGTAAATATGGCCCAGAAAGTGTCTCCTGGAATAGTATTTCTTAGTAAATATGCATGGCAATGATCAACACACAATTTATAATACATACTGACCTACAGTATATCCCATTGCTGTACAGATATAAGGGCCCTAGCTTCATAATGCAGAAACATTAGCACTTATTCGATATGTTGTGGCGCCTTCTTCCCTGTGCTTGGGAAGATTTCCACCAGCATTCATTTGGGGAATAGGTCTGGGGTATACAAAACAATATGGATGGCAGCGCTCCTCCTCACCTTGATATGCTAGAGCAGGGGTCTGCAAACCTGTCCTCAAGAGCCTCACACAGGCCAGCTTTTATGGATATCCCTGTTTCAGCACAGCTGGCTCAATCAGTGCCTCAGTGCTTGACTGGCCACTGATTGAGTCACCTGTGCTGAAACAGGGATATCCATAAAAGCTGACCTGTGTGTGGCTCTTGTGGACAGGTTTGCAGACTCCCGTGCTACAGTCATGGGTGGCAGCAGAACAACGGAACACCACTCAAATCAGTTTAGATTAAATTCTGAAAAAGTTAGTCTACTGCACTGCAATTATAAATTCAACAACGTAGAAGAACAGCACGAGATACCAACCAATATAAAATGCTGACGTTTTGGGCACATGAACACTTCGTCTGGCCTTTATCCAATAAATAAGGTGACTTTTTGAGACATGAACAGTGGCTGAAGAGCTTGTAGTCTAAGGGCCGTTCTATAGAGGTAGGGCGTGCTACACCGTGCGCGGCAGTTATAGATGGCTGAGGTTAGTCAGCCCTTCTATACAAGGGCCGCGCGAATGGCAGGGAGCGGGGAGCCGACAGACAGCGGCAAAGACCTGGAAAATCATCTTTTGGCGCCGCTACCAGCACTGAATGTATGTATATGTATGTGTGTGCGTGTGTGTGTGTGTGTGTGTGTGTATATATGTATGCATGTGTATGTATGTATATATGTGTATGTGTGTATGTATTTGTGTCTGCACAAGTTAATAAATATTTTATTTTTACCAATGTTTTTTGTTTTTTTTAATACATAATAAATTACACATTCACACACACACACATATACATACACACATAAACACACACAAGCACACAAAAACACTGTACCTTCACAGCTCTCACAGCATACTTACAAAAAGCATGCAGCACGTGCACGCGCCTTCGAACAGGCACGCACGCGCGCACGGCCGCACACACTATATAACAGCCCTAAGGAGTGTCAAATCCTATTTGAACCCTTTCTCTGCAGAGCAATTAGTTGCACACCTCACTGGCAGCGAAATCCTCAATATTTTCAGTTCTTATACCAATATATTAACCCTTTAATTTCCCATAGTTTAATTCTAGCTGGTGGGGGGGTCATTAATATGGCTGCTGCATTAGCAAATAGAATAGAAAGCGGCAAAGCCACCAGG